>NW_020216915.1:83283-342806 GCF_003070985.1 Temnothorax curvispinosus | reverse complement strand
GACATAGCTTGCCATTTGTCTGAGCGATTTCATTTAATAATCATGAATAATATATCATGAACTATAAAAATTTTCTATAATTGTATAATGACTACGCTAATTATCATACATAGAAAGGAATAAATTATGTGTATTTTGAAATATTAATACTTAACATGTATTTAAATATTGAATATTTTAACTAATTCCGTTATTTCGTACATACTTAAGTAATAGAACGATTAAGAGAGACAGAAGGAATACTTTAGCACACAATGATCCCAAATACACATCAAAAGCATTGACTTTGATCATACGGCCATATTTTGTACTCATCATAACCCATCGAACCGTAAAACGTTGGGAAACTAGAATCAAGAATTCGCAATAGCGAGTCCATTCTCGAACCCCGCGGGAAGCGCCTTGTCGCAATGCCCGCCGATAAGGAAAATGTAATGCACCTACGAACCGAGCGAACTTCCGTCCGTCGAGCTTTCGTACGACGGCCCTCCCTTGCGAATCAGCCCTTCGTCGCGGACCCCATCCCGTACGGTACACCGCCGAAAGTCCCGCACGCTAAATCCTGCGGAACCCCTACCGCGCGAGCTCGAAAACATTCATCCACCGACCTTCCATCGACTGTTTCCGTACTGCGCCTCCACCGGATGTTTCTCTGAGCGGTTATCGATCATGGACGATAAGACCTAAACGCGGGTGTCCCATACGCCCGCAATCCGCCTCGTATGTGAATTTTTACCGTAAAGTAAATATTTCGCTTGTATTCTGTGCTATTGTAAATCATATTTTATGAATTAATATGAAGTATTAAAAGAGCGTCTAGCATGTATACAGATCTCATGATACACATTTAATGAATAATTCAATTAAATATAAAAGATATGAATTATATCATGCAGTATTTAATTGCAATACTACAATATTAATACAATATAATTTATAGTTTTCTATTAATTATCAACGCAGGAATATTAATGCTTCACGAATTTCCACAATAATAGGGAGGCAGAGGGAGAATTGCGGAAGACGTAGGATTTAACGAAATCGTTTCAGTAAAATTCTGAAACGGTAAATCCACCCAAAATGGCGGCTGCCAAGCTCATTCTCGTTTCTTCTCTTGCCTCTTTCGATCGTAAACCCTGGAAGCGAAGTAGCTCGCTATATACGGGAATACTATACGAGGAGGAAGCGAGGGTAGCAAAACGGCGGCGGTAATAAAATGTGTAACATTAATGAGATAGTAAAAGTAAATCCAGCGCTATCGTCAGCTTGGCTGCCAGATAGTATATACTCTACCACCTACTACGAAATATATACATGTAGAGAAGTTACGCATTTTCTCGCGGTTTTATATAAATTCTTGACGAATATGGAGAAATTCATTTTTTAATAAAATAAAATTTCTTAATAAATTAAATTGGAAAAAATGTTATTTAGATTGGAAAGATTTTATGTGAAAAATGTTATCGATATGTTAAAAAAATTGTTAAAATATAATACGTTTGTTGCATATTTCACGATTTCCTGTTCGGTGAAACGTGTAATTTGAAAAATGTACATTATATGGCTATACGCGTCATATAAACAGAAGAACTAGCGGGGAATACTAGGATAGTGGAACCTACATGTGTCGAGTTAAATTCTCATGCGTCCTGCGACCGCCGGTGGAAGATTGAAACTGCGAGCGCGTAAATCCAATTTCTCTGTAGCGCACGGCTCGAATTCGAATCTGTTCTCCGGGAAGTTATTTTCTCCCCGTGGCAAGTTCGAGAATAAAGTTGTCAGGACGTTTCGTGAATAAAACTCGCGCGACGCAGGCTCACCACGGTTTTCCCGGCGCCACGTGGTGCGCTCACAAAAAGCAATCATGCATAGTCAATTATTCGACGTTAATAATTTCACGTGAATATTACTCGCTTGATTAAATTTTATTCGAGGTTTCTTTAAAAGTCAGATGAAGCTCAGGCTGAAACTTTCATAGCGCAAGAAGCGGAAAGCGTATATTGAGGAATTGTATAAATTAATTTCGGGATCGCGATTTGAAGCGTATCGATCTTATAGAGCTTTTATCTACTTCTTGTAATTGTTATTTGAGTATTTCGAACGATTTTTAGGATTATCACGTTTGCACAAAAAAAATTCCGCATCGGCTCTACCTTCCAATGCCCTTTTTCTAACCCCAAACGTAATTTTAATGCGATTTCGGTGCGTGAATAATTCATGAAGTCGGAAAAGTAGGAGGCACATGCATTTTCATGCAAATTGTTTGATGATCTTACGAGGCGTGACTCATACCACTTTCAACGTAGGGGCGTGAGTGTTCCTCTAGATCCCAAGTGGTCGCCTCTTTCTCGATCTTCCCTACTGCGCTGAGTAATTAAATCCGACTGCGTGACTGGCGATAAACCACGACTACCTGCTGTAAATCCGACGAAAGTATTCCCTTTATTCTCTCGCGTTCGCGACGTGAAGCCTCTTGGTACTCTCCAAATACTACAAGTGACGTACGTACGTCCAGTCAATCCTCCTGATTTAACTATCAGGCTGACGTCGCAAAAATGCAAATTGAAATTGGATAGTAATTCCAGGTGCAACATTTATTACAATTTCACGATGAGTTGAAGTCTTCGATAAACAAATTTTTGCACATATAATTTTTTTTAATTTAACAGCACGAGATTATTTTCAAGATAGTTATTAATAAGAAAAAATTGTATTGTAGTAAGATAAATTCGTCCATCTTTCCTTTTCAATAGTCAATGCTTATGGTTTTAATAATTAATAGGCTATTGTGTCCATTAGATTTGTCAGCAAATTTCCATTAAATCACTATTCACGAGGAGGTGAGAGGGTCGAAATACTCGCAGCTAATAACGGATTCTGTTGTTTCGGCGATGCGAAGTAATTAGCAAGCGCAATTAATTCTACGGCGGTTGTAGGGTTTGCCCGTTTGCGCGGTATAAGGAGCGAGAGTGCGGTTTGCACCCGGTCGACGTGATGCAATCCGTCGGGTTACTTGATGTTTTAATGTCCGTTTACGCGAACCAACCCGTCATGATCTCGCTTCTTACTTGCTCGTCCATTTGGCGAAGCATTTAATCACAGATGGCGAGAGATACGTTATGAACTTTGATGGACAGCCGCGTTAATGGAGATTAGAATGGGATTATAGTTATGTATAAAAGAAAATAGAAAACTAAATAAGTAAAGTAAGGTGAAAAGACACTATATAAACTAATAAGTAATCTCTTATAAGAAAATGTCAAATAAAGCTTTTTAATTTGCATTACGTATATTACTATTTTTATCTCGTATACAGAATAAAAGCTTCATATACTCATTATATATCATTAGGTCATATTTCATATATTTCTTTTATAGAGTTTGAAATTGTGCCGCTATAAAAGATATCTCATTTAAACATAAAACGTAAGTGACAAGGTTCTTCTTTAACCAAGGACGCCGTTTCTCATTTTGCGTTAGATCAATCGTCCTCAGGATTTTCATACCTTTTTCTCTCTTTCGTTTGCCCGGGAATTATCGCCAAGCAAGGCAGATCGGCCGTAAGACGGCCTTTACCTCGCAGTTCTCTTTCTCATGTTTGCCTCCCGGTAATTCAGCCGTGTTTGCCCAGACGAAACGAATCTCGGAAAGTAAGCATCGAATTGTTGCGCGGACGAAAACATATCGTGTTTGGATTTAATTTTTACAGAGTCCTGCTGTTGTGCCTCTCTCATTTTTATTTAACAAAATTATCTTAATTGATACGGCGTACGTTGCGCGGTTGTAGTAATATCGTCAAACAATATATCCCGGGTATTTCAGTGCGTTGATATTGTAGACTGTAAACCGTCGTTATTTGATGGCCACTCATGACATTTCCTGTATATCATGCCTGAGGTATAACGAGAAAGGGTTTCAAGCGGTCAAACAAAATATACCATCCACTGTACTGTCCGGTGGCCGTGTAAAAAAGAAAAAGAGTCGGAAAAAAACGAGAACGCCGCGCCGCAATTTGAAATTCAAACCCCTGTCTGTCCGTTTCATCCTTCTCGCCAAAAGTTTCGCAGGGTGTATCGGGCAGAGAGATTGAAAACGCGGGATACGCTAAAATTTCATTGTTTTCAGGCCAAGGTTACGACTCTCGCACACTGGGATTGCATGAACTGTGAAGGTCCATTCGGTGTTTTGTAAGTCCGCTGCGTCTCAGGAGAAAAACTGCGTCGTATATATATATATAAAATATCTTTCTCGTTTAAACATAATGGATCAGTAAATGAACATAGGAAAGACTCGTCGGTTCTTCAATCTTTTATTTTTAAAAAGAATCTCCGATGAGAAACTTAATCTGAAATAATATTTTATTTAGTTTCTCTCGAATTTGAACTATAGGCACACCGATAAATCACGCTCGGAAACGTCGAAACTATAAAACAGCGCCCAGCGTGTCAATGCGCCGATTGCTTTCTCGCATTTCTCACGCCTTTAGAAGAGTTCGACGATGAAATTCGATTAGCAAACTGACCGACGTGCGACGGATCATTAATCCCGGCTCAAAGAATCACTCGCGGGACGCGTCGACAGGACGGTCGCCGGTAAGACAAATTGCTCGCACTCCGTTCTCGACCTCTCTCGGATGCACCGCCTTTCGTCGGAGGTCGCAAATGGAGAAAAGAAAAAAACGGACAGCTCTTCTCGAGCCTTCGTTCAAATGACTCGCCGGATCTACATTACAGGAGCGAGACGCGGGAGTTGGGTGAAATTTTTTTTATCGAGCGCGCACCCTTCCTTTTTTTTTGTTCCCATCGAAATTAGCCAATCCTCGCGCACGGTACCGGGCGGGATGGAGAGCGCGCGGACCGTCGAGCACAATCGGGTGATCCCTCGAATATTTTTGCACGCGAAAATGTTCCTCTCTCGCGCGATGACGAGCCCGGCTCGGAGAGCGCTCGACCCTCGCATGCACATGCAATTCGATCGATGCCTTGTACCCTCGTCTCGTTCCGTCGAAACAGTTCGGCGGAGATCTGTCCCGGAAGGGTTGAAACCCGCAATTTCGTATCGTATAGATACGTACACACTCCTGACTAAGCCCTTCCACCGTTATCGATCGCGGCTCGTCCATGGCATCGCGGTTTTATGTTAACTATGCAGAATACGTCTAGACTATTTTTTCATGCTTATCCCAGTTTGCGGGAAATCAAGAGAGATAAAGGATGACCACGGCTACTGGACAGTGCACCGACTTGGCATCCCAACGGACTGTTTTCTTCGATACCCGCGAAGGGGAGGAAAGGGAGGAAGGTTCACCGCCTTCCACGATCGCAGGGATTGAAAAAGAAGTGCACAGACTTTGGCGAAAGAGTGCTGAGAGTTTTTTTTATCGACAGACTAATCTACTGGAATCTCTCGATAGAACACCGTTAGATAGCTATCGTAAATCCATGGATTTGGAATTGGTAGAAGAGATTGGTTTTTACGTGGCCTTTCCACGCTTTACGATATAAGGTTTAATATCTTTTTGATTTTGAAAATTAACTGCTGTTTTATTGTATTTTATTATCTTTTTTATATTCGTGGGCCGAAAACTTTTGGACCTTGCTGCATAATTCGAAGGATGAATATAATCACGCTATAATATCCATAGACGCCAAGAGATTTAAAACATTTCCCTCTTTTATATTTTTTATTAGATGCATATTACTACATGAATATTTACAATATCCTATCCTATATCCTATTTCGCGCGTAACGATATGCGCGCTTTTTGCATTTTTCGCAACTCTACGAAATATAGATACACCGCAAACGCCATTAATATCAAATGTTTTGCGTTGTCCCTTCGCGATGGCAGAGTCGGTGACAGATTTGACGAATGAAAGTAATTTCGCACTTCGGGCATATGTAACACGCATTCGGATTCGTTGTAGATGACGGTCGACCCGCTCGCTCTCCTCTCGCTCGTTATCGCTCCCCGACTTCGTCGTTCGATTTTTAACTCACCGCGGAGGCCCGAGACCCCATTACATCCGAGCGTATTCAAAACGAAGGGTCGGTTGATCGATATGTAAAATTCACTCTCGCGACCCATGCGCCGATAAATCGTACCGAGGAAAACTCTTAAGGAAGGACGTCGGGGCGAGATTTATAGTGCAGCAGTCTCATGTCCCGATTTATCAGATTCGAGATATTCGATGCAGAATGAATGCTCGTGGTACGTTACGGCGTTTCTAAAAAAAAAAAAAAAACGTGCATTTTCACACGCGGCAGATAAGATTTCGAGTCAAATGCAACGACATCGATCACAGAAGATTGATTCAAGTCTATTTCTTGAGAGTTACATATAAAGACATTATACACAACGCAAAGTGAAAATATATAGTATGCAGTTACTTCGTGCAACTAGGTCGCAGATATCACGGAAGTAGAGTGACATCTCACCCGATAAAGTCGCCGATAGATCGGGAGAAGAGAGATTAGATTTATGGAAGGGGGATCTCTCTATCCCAATTCCTAAAAGATTTTGGATTCCGCCCAAAACACGTTGACACCACCCTTGCGTAGTTCCCCAGTACGTGGCCCAGTCTCGGAAGTCGTAGTGAAGCCCCTCTTATTCCAGACTTCCGTTTGTTCTATGACGATCGCACTCCCTCTTTCTCTCTCATTCTCTCTCTCTCTCTTTCTCGTCTTCCACATATCAGCACCCCCTTTTCGTCCTCTGGCTTTGCCCTCTTTACTCGTAATAGCGCCGTTGGTGAGCGTCAAAGCTATACTCACTCCAGACCTTTGTCCGCCTTTTCGACCCCGTGCCATCGCCATTCACGCACAAGGACCACCTCCGAAGGGTTCACCTAATTAATTACCCTGCTGCCGCCCGCTGAATCGAGCGGACTGTCGTACGCACGCCGCTGATAAATTCCGATTGCGCCGGAAACACCGAATGTCATCTCGTTATAACAACCAATTTCGGGGACATTATTTTCCTGTTACACTATCGTCGGTGCAAGCGTTCAGCTATCAAAAATCAATATATTACAGTAAATATTAATTTTATTAATAATTACAAGAGTTATTAAGTATTATTAATTTTATTAGTAATTACAGATGCTCTTAACTGTTACTTATTTCACCGTATGTAGTGCTATTTTACTCTAGCGTCGAAATGATTAAAATTAATACATACATTTTTTCATGCGCATTATATATATTTTTTATATTATTGTGTATTATTTCGACTTGCGGCGACATGCTTCAATTGAGTATTCCGTTTTCACGGTCAACGTCTTTGATTCTGACGCGCGTCTGCCAAGTCGGAATCGGCGAAGGGTGACGAAGAGTCGAACAGCGAATACGTGTTTTGCTAACGAGAAACCGTTGTCACTCGCCCGTATCCCTCGTAGGATGCGGGCGGAAGAACTTGGAAGATCCCCCGGAGAACATCCACTTTCACGACGTTAGAGTCCGTGGAAGTGGGTGACGCCAGTTTCTCGAAGATATCCGCGATATCCGCGTGGGAAAAGCCCAGGAGCAACCCTCGTGATTTCCGGGGTCTCTCGCTCTCCTACCTCTCCTTCACCACCAACCGGAGAAGGTTGCACACTTTCCCGTACGGGGAAAGGCTTTCGGCACGGCGGGCTACTCGCGGAAAGTCGTAATGCGACGTTGACTGCACGACAAGACGATCGCACGGACCCTTTCCTCGGCTCCTGGGCTACCCTCTTTGAATTTATCGCTACGAGAAGACTGTTAACGCCGGCACACATAAATAGGTGACCCGCGACGAATGTATCTTCCTGCGCTTGCAGACCGCTCGATCGTTCTGCTCATGCACACGACAGATTAATGCTCTTGGGAGACGTTACGTTGCATGTGGCATGTTTTATAGGCCATTGTGGGCTAAACTGGTACTCGAACCGGCAGATGTAATAATAATAATAATAATAATAATAATAACAATAAGAAAGCAGGAAATTCTATAGTTCTTATCCGTAACAAACTTTTTTATCGAGAAGTGATAAATGTATTTCGTATACAGAATTACGCATTTTTATAAATACACAGGAAGAAAAAGTTATAAAGGGATTATCATATTAAAGTTATAAAGGTACTATAATAATATTAAATAAAATATGAAATAAAGGTACTATAATAATATTTAATAAAAGTATAGACAATATATATAAATAACAAGATAAGCACGTATCACATGCGTAGGGAGCATCATACGCACATAATAATTTGAATGTCCAATTACCGCTATTATCAGGCGGTGCGGTACATTTTAGTCGGCAGTAGAACCTGCGACGGACGGTTGACCGAAATTACTGGCCATACGGTAAGCTCTAGCCGGGAGAGACAAAACCACCCCTGGATTACGGCGCGTCGTTATTATTATATTACCGGGTAGCTGGGGGTAGCTCGACGATGGTCCCTCACGCGCGTTATTTCGATAAAACGGTCTACTAAGGACACGAGGCGCCAGGACCGGCTACGGCAATTCCAGAGTTACGTCTTTGAATTTACGAAGCTATAATTCAAACAAGCCGCCCTCCCACACACGGCCGGCGGAGGGAAAACCGTCGCTACCCACGGGATGAGCCCTGCCTCGCTCCTACCTCGTAGTTCCCTTCGGGCTGGGAGCTCGCCGGGAAAGGTTTCCGCTGGATGTAGTCGCCGGGACAAAGAACCCAACTGCGCTATGCTTTATCCCTCGTCCTCGCCCCCGCACGATAGATATATGTCGATCTTGGCGCCATGTACGATATCGATTTGCAGTTATCACGTTCCTCGTGCTTCTTCATATCAAAACAAAGGAAATACGACTATTTTTTCAATTTTAATAATCGATGCTATTAGATTTTTTAAATAATATGTAACGCCATTGAAGTCTTATAGTTCTTTTAAACAATTTTAATTAATTTTATGAACAAATATTTTCTAGATAAAGTACTATTTTATTTCTTTGTTATTTTATCTTTGTTAAAAGATGTAGGGAAATCTTTTTTCATTTAACTTGATTATTATTTTATTTGTGTCACGTTTCTTCAGACGTTTTATATAATTTATAATTAAAATGTATGTGTAATTCAATAAAATTAAAATTTATGTAACTTTTGCAGAAAATAGTAAAAATGTCTAAAGAAGCATTTTAAAGTCCGAAAAAAATCTCTCAGCTTTTATACTCTGTTAACCCTTTCTCTTGGCAAAGCTTCAAATAGCGCCACATAAAAATAATGACCGTAAAAAATTGGTTAAAAAACTGCAGTTTTTAAATAAATTAAATTGTGCAACTTCTTCGCAGTAGAGTTTTATTTATTATTAACTAATACTAGTATTTTTTGCTGTTATTACTAATACCAGTAGTCTTTATATTTCTGTTAAAACGAATTGAAAACGCATTTCAATGGTTACTTAGAAAAAATTGTTTAATTTCTAAAAAAATATTTTTTCGAGAAGATTTTAACATCTCAAAGAGTTTCAAGAAAAAAATTCAACTCCGTGCATAATCTCAAGGTTGAAGCTTCTTTATCAATTTTTCACAGTCGACTTCCAAACCTCATTGGAAGCAGTAGCGTCGTCGAGAAAAGAACTTTACGGAGTTTAAAAGCTAAGAGTGTTCAAGGCTTTATACGATGCTTTTTTGAATATCATTTCATAATCGTCTTTTTTGCGTAAATATGTACTACGTCATATTTTCCTCAGAGACTCGAAGTAATCTTTTAATTTTGTTGAAAAGTATGTATATCA
This sequence comes from Temnothorax curvispinosus, assembly GCF_003070985.1. Classification (NCBI taxonomy): domain Eukaryota; kingdom Metazoa; phylum Arthropoda; class Insecta; order Hymenoptera; family Formicidae; genus Temnothorax; species Temnothorax curvispinosus. Next base: position 333,062 of record NW_020216915.1, on the reverse strand, counting down.
ATACGTTGATATACACTGAAACCGAGATTACTCTTATATGTAATTGACGCGTGCTGGAAGGTGGTCCAATCTAAAAAAGCTATGCGCTTATAGGTGTCTTTTAACGATGCAATTTCACCGTGAATGCGCCACTCGGCGCGATCGAGCGCGTCCTGCGAGGAAAAAAAAAAGAAAAGAAAGGCAGAGATTGTCTTCTCCCCCGAGCGTGCTTTCAGGTGCGGACGAAAATTGGCAGCGCTCATTCCGCGAGGGCAGACAATGGGCGCGAATCGTAAAAACGTCGCTGCCAAACCACGGAGGGCGCGAGCAAAGACAATCTCCTCCTCTTTTACGGGGCCATAAATTAATCCGAAGAGGGAAAGGAGCGGCCCAAGTGTTCTCTCCTCGTAACGCGGCGTGCAGACAGTTGCTCGGAAGTCGCGAGCGAACAAAGAGCCCGGATGTTATATCCTTGTGCCGAGAGAACAGCCCGTTCGAAGCTAATCGAATCTGATCCGATACGATCTGACTCGTAAATGAATTAATCTCATTTATCTATAAATCTTAGAGTATTTAGCCATCACTTCAGATTACCTCTTTTTATATTATGCTTGCAGTTAGAAGATGATACTTAATATCACCTATATTTGCGTCGAAAATTAAGTACCAATATGTTACGTAAAATTCATTCTGCAGAGTTAAATTGTAATTCAGGTATACTTAGAGACTTTGCATAACTTCAATCGAACTTCCGATGAAAATGGAATGCTTGCTCCTTTAGAACCAACATTGAAACCACAACGCGATATCTGGTATCTTTCCCGATAAACGAAATAAAATAGAAAAAAGAGAGGAAAACGTAGGAAGCCTGAGCGAGCAGGAAGAACCGACTTCACTTTCGATGCGAGTAGGCTGTATCGCTTGCCAGGTTCCAAAACGGAATTGAATTCGCGTGCGTGCCGTGGCCTGCATAAACAGGCAGGAAGGAAGAAAGGCAGGGGACGGAGGATGCGAGGGTGCAGCCGCGTTCACAGGACGAGAGAAGGAGGAACGTGGCGGATAAAATGGTATCGATCCGGGCGGCGGCGGATCGACGACGGGCTGAGGAAGCGCGGACGAGAAAGTCTCTCGTCGTTTTCCTTACCATCGTTTCCTTTCTGTGTCTCTTTCGGGCTATTGAAGGACCCTCTCGGAATCCCCGTGTCTCAAAGAATTTGTTTCCATGCAGACAGTTCTTATCAGATGTATCTCGGTCGCGGACAATGTCGATAACAGATAATTTTCAGTCTGAAATTTCAACCTCGGTTGTTGAAAAACGCGAAAGATCGCGAGAGACGTCGGCGGGCTTGGAGATAATGCGCCCCGGCCGTCCCTCGAGACGTCAGATAAAATTATAACTATGATGTATGCGGGGAAAATCTTTTCCTGCCTTTCCTTGCAGGAAGAATGCATCTTGCAAGAGGGGTAAGTCCCAAAGTGCTTTCAGACAGCCGGAGAGAGCAGTCTACTTGCACTGTCGCAAATCTTCTCACGCTCGATCCTAAACTCTCGACCTCGTTTATCATCAAACGAAGACCCTTCGAACCCTCGCGCGAGGTCGAGGGTTCTGCCAATGCCGTGCCGCTCCGCGCGTATGTACGCATACTCGCAGATGCTCGTCACGCTCGCATTAGGAGACTCGCGCCTTGTTTACGCCGTCATTTGCCCGGCGATGGATGATTTGAATTCGTCCGGCGCATCCATCGACGAATCGCCGAGAATCCCTGAATCCCTTCGGGAAAGAACGGTCTCTCTAATGTCTCTCCCTCTGTCTCACCGACAAAAGAAAGAAGTGGTGCGCGTAGTTTCCCCGTTCTTCGTTATTCCTCGCTAGACTTGCTTACCGTAGCACGCCGGGAACGAACGTGTTGGAAATTTAAATCACGAACTCCGTGCACTGACCTTTGATTACGCGTCTCTCACATTCGAAAATCGTGTAAATCTAATTTGCTATGACGCGATATGTTATTGCGCAACGTTAAATTGCCGCGAAACGGAAGATATAATCTCCTTCGATTAAATTAATCTTTTACACCTTCTGTATGTGCATGACAAATCGCGCAACAAATTGGAATCAACGTGTTTTCTTTGAGATCGTCATCTCTCATTTCGATTATCTGACATAGTTTCTTCTCGAGCTTCCCTTTGTCATTTCTCAATTCGCTTATGGCGCCGGTAGGGCGGTACGTCCAAAAGTTTCCTTGCATCTGACGGATTCGGTTTCCGACGACCTGTCACTCTCGGCGGTTAACTCGGAAAATCAACTTCCGACCTTCGCCCCACGACCGACCCGTTTCTGAATTCAATTTTACGCGACACCGAGGCTGGACACGCGGCCGCGGGAGTGATAAGGACAGTTTGTAACTTTATATAAAATTATAATCCTTTTTTCCCACTCTTGAATCGCGAGCTGTTTATCACGATCTTGTTTTCGAACTTTTTTGTGTCAGAAGCAGCAAAACATCGGTAGATTTTGTATATCTCTTTTTCCACCCAGAAATCTAAAATCTTTTAAAAGAAAGGAAGTGTTAAGCTTCAGAAGTGTTTATAAATAAAAGATTGTTTCTCAGTCACAAATCCTAAAGATAAATAGTGAATTTCTATTTAATTTTCTGGTTCAGACAGGAGACGTTCGTCAATTAATTATAAAAATAATTATTATTAATTACGACGCGCGAAAAAGAATTAAGTGGCAGAAACTTCAGAATCAGCAGTTTCATTAAGGCGAAGGTATATCTTACGAATCTTATTTGGTAAATGGCGAAACTCACTTGATAACTATCCCCATATTTGAGTACTAACGGCGATGAGGCTTCCCTCCAGGAATTGATTTCGTTTTACGAGCGGTTTCCTTTCTCTGTTCGAGATGCTCCTTTTCTCATGACGACCATGTGAAAGCAATGGCAAGCCGTAGTTGAGGTAGATAGACACGATTACAGTCGTAAACTCTGTAACGATTTCATGAAAGCTAAATGTACTCTTAAAGTCATAATTCTTAAAAAATTTATGGACTAAGAAGATTAATTAAGTCGACGTAAGTAATAAAAAGTGCATGGGATTTTTCCTTGGCTTTTTCTCAATGTATGCCTATTTCCTTTTATATCGGCAATTATAAAGTCTCTATTTGAATTCTAAGAAGACTATCTCGCTCTATGAGACTTAAATTTAGGGTATTGTTAAATAGTATATAATCATTATATATATTTTCAATAGTGTTATATATATATATATATATATATATATATATAACACTATATAATATATATAATATATTATTTAAAGCAAAATTAAAACAATATCTTCATGTTTTGTTGCAAATATAATTCTTAGTTAATCAGAAATTAAGATATTAATTAATGATAATAAAAGTGAGAATAGAGCACCCAAAAAAAAATATTCTGCAGTTTAGCGGTTCCTGGTTCATGCTAGAGGATTTTCCTCTGAAATAGGGCCTTAAGAAGATGTTTTAAACTGTAGAGGAATATCCTCTAATCATGAGACTCTAGATTCAAGATTGTGCAATCCTCTTAATATTAGAGGACATTGATTTCCGATATTCACCCGAAATAAATAAAAAAAATTATTTATTTTGAAATTTTATTACTATTTTATAACTAAATTTGTTTTTTAAGATGTAGTCTATGATTATAAATATTTTTTGTATTGGAAAAAACACTTACCTTGGTGGGATCGAACTCGGGACCTCTGGATCGTGAGCCAACTGCCTTACATGGTAGACCACTTCTTAATTTGATGTAAGTGTTATATATTGTCTACATAACCAGCGGAAATATATAATTTTCCAAAAATCATCTTAATAAACAAATTCAGTTTAAAAAGAGTAATAAAATTTTGAATTGGATATAAGATATATGATATAATATTTCTTAATGTCGGGTGAATGTCAGAAACCAGTGCCGGCTTATTATGAAATTTTGTGTTCGTAAATATATTTATGAAAATAATATGTTTATAAAGTTAAAACGTTAAAACATTCTTATCAAATCCTTACAAGGGCCTCAATAGACAAAAATAAGAAAACGTTTCTTATGGCATCCCTAATAAATAATGATCGGGACCTTATCCGGTTAGCCCTAATAAATAAGTATTTATGAAGTTAAAACATCCTTATCAAATCCTTACAAGGACCTTATTAGATAAAAATAAGGAAACCTTTCTTATGGAATCCCTAATAAATAATGATAGGGACCTCATCAGGTTAAAATAAGGAAATCTTTCTTATGGCATCCCTAATATATAACTAATGATCGAGGACTTATGTTATATAAGGCCATTCTTAATAAAGACAACAGGCAATAGGAACAGGGAATAAAAATCAGAAATCAATGTATATAAATGCAGAATAAACAGTGACACAGGCAATAGACACAGGAGTTTCCGTCACGTTGGAAATTATGTGTCTATTGCCTGTTGCCAACAAATCATAACATTCGAATATTTTAGGTTGTAATTAACGATTTTTTATTATTTCCTGTTCCTATTGCCTGTTGCCTGGCATTGTGCAAGGGGCTGAACTTTCTACACGGGCGTCTCGTGTGGTAGCGTACGCATCGCGTAGCTAATAAGACGATCGTCTTTTAACTTTAACGCGCACGCCGCAAATATCTAGCATATCCTCTTATTTTAAGAGGCTAATAGTAGAATTTACTGTAGAGGAATTTACTCTTGATTATAGCTTACGCATCCATTCATTTATAAAGTAATACGTATTACTTAAAGAAGGATATTCTTCATATAATGTTTTTTTGCTTAGAGGAACTGCTAAGAGGAATTCCCCACTTATCGGCAGAATATTTTTTTTTGGGTGAGTCATCTAAAATATGTCGTATTATGTCAAATATGTGTGGAAATAAGTAAATGTCATTAACGCGAATAGAAAAAAGGTTAATTAAATGCAAAATGCAAGATTCCGTTGATCTATACGTCTTTAATTATGCTCAAAGGCTTGAGCATGTAGTTGTTAACGACGAATCTCGTTACTGCATATATACGCGGCAACATTATTTCTTCGTTCGATGGCACTCGGGCGACTGCGTTAACGAACGACGACTTTTCTCATTTAACGAAGACGAAGATTACAATTACTCGTCCCCTCAAATTGATTCTTGCGACGAGGATAATTAAGCTTTCATCCGTGGCCAATATGTCTTTAGGCATGGCGCAGCGACGTCATGAATATGCAGACTGTACCCTTTTTTAAATATTTCCTCTACTCCCCCTATTGAAGTCTCTATCGTTATGGGAAAGAGGCATCGTTATTGAAAGTGAGTGCCGTGAGTGCACTCGAGGGATAACAGACTTTGTTTTTCCTTTTTCCGCGGTAATTTCTGCCGCGCGGTTCACGAAAGATGATTTAACTTCAGATTTGCGTATTCTTAGCGAATAAATTGTAAAAAGGAAGTGAATACAATTAAAAGTTTCCGACAAACAAATATTATTCTTATTAATATTTCTCGAGCTGTATACTTTAATCTCTGAAATAATACTTTAGTCGTAATTTAACCATGCATTTCGCGTATTATCTTTCAAATTTACTCAGATTTATTTAGATTTATTAATTTTCTTAAGAATAATTTGAGAAAAAAAATTCAGGACGCGCGCATTAAATTTGTATCCGCAAAATGCAAATCAGTACAAGGCCGGAAATGTATATTCTCGGTGAATTTCCGCAATTAGAAACTGGAATCTCCCGCCGCGGGCGTGTAGTCTGCGAGAACGCCTCTTTAGCTTCAAAAGCATGACGCTAGACTGACAACTTCGCTGCGTCGTCATCCGCGGGAAGATTGCCTAATGAATCCGCCGTGAGACAATGAAGCGGATCCGGAACGAACCCAGCCCATTGTGCGTCGGGACTATTTCATTACAGGCTGGCTCGTAAGCTTTTTAAGAGACACCGTCGTCTCTCTGATTAATTCACCGGCTGGGTCGTACAGGATGGAAAGTGAACGGCTTTTTGAGAAAGTTAAGCGTTTTGTATGTCGAAAACAGGCCCTCTTGATTACAATTCTTCTCTATATTACCCGGCGAATGCACAGTGCTTCCCTAATATCTTCAGAACGGTGCTAAATCGAAACTTACCGTTTATCAACTGCACAAATTATATAGAATATATGAAAAATAAACTGATGGTCTCCCCCTTTAAGATTTTTACGCAAAGAGAGTGCATGTGACGTTATTAATAATATAAAAATATAAAAGTAATTATTATTTATCTCAATATTATAACAAACTTATGATATTAATTATTCTAATCAATATCTTAATTATTAATAATTTGAATTATTCTAATTATTATCTTATGGTATTAATTTTGATATGAGGCGGCAAAATTATATATTAAAGAAATATTTCTAAATAAAATTTTATTTGTTGGAATAAAATTTACACATATTCTGACAAAAAGTATAGGGATAATTTAATTATGGATTAGATTTTGCAGACGTTTTTTTTTAACATAAAATTTTGCTTGCATATAATAAGATCCTGATAAACTCACCGGGTCGTTCGCGTCACGGTACGATTTGTCTTGGACTTTTCGCAATTTGTCGAAATTAATGGCCACCTAACCTGTAGAAGCCTTGGAGTCGCGACGACACCGGGAATCACTCCGGGAACAGGGTCGGGAACGCAACGCATCCCCGTCTTTCTCTTTCTCTGTACTCGCGCGAGATAAATCACCGCGCCAAACAGGGCGACGGCCCCCGTGCTTTCCCTTTTGTCCCCTGAAACGAGTAAATATTCAGCACGTCTGTGTATAACATTTATGACAAAGTTCGGCGGGCTCTCTATTTATTATTCATGGGCAAGCAGAGGGGCGCACTCGCTCGTCGTCTCTGCGACCCGCTCGTTTTTTTTTTAAGTACGACGGTCGAATTAAAAAAGTTTTCCCTTAATTAATACGGCCGCCGCTGCAGGCTCGCGGTGCGTTCGAGAAGAGTCACGGCCCGTTCATGTTTGGCTTCCGAACTACCGAGGAAGGAGAGAGCTTCTCACAAATCGAGATTATCTCCCCCTTCTCGTTCTCGCGGCTAATTTCTACGAAGTTTTGTTTTAATTACATAAAGACGCCGCGAAGTACGCCTAATTACCAAAGGCGGAGGTTCTTTCGCGCGGCTGGAGTTGCGAACGATATCAGTCGCGATTAAAGCAGACTGATTTAAGACGTTTAAACCGACGCGGAAAATGCAAAAATCCACCAAACAAGCGGAATTTTTGTGGATTTATCCGACTGTTTATCTTGTAAGAACGCAGGGGTAATTTGAAAGTTGCGGTAACCCGCGATGAAGGTCGGATAATTTGTAAGTAACTGCGAGAACGATCGTGGCAAACTGCGGTGAGCATTTCAAATCCGCGCGGTGCTTTCATAATAATGGATTTACTCGTTTAGCATCGCTTTTCTCACATCCAGGTTTCTATGCTTTAACTTATTCATTACACTTTGCGCAGCCAGGCTCGCCTTTCCAGTTACTTTTCATCCAGACAAAAGACTTCATTGTCTAAAAAATAAACAGCTTGCTGCACGAATATATTAAACAACAGTTCAAATATGAAGCATACGTTTGTATTTGCAAAGGAGTGCGTTCACGTTTGTGTTTCATATTTTTAAAACAGCTTGATAAATGTCTGAAGCATTACAATAAGTTAATTATGCGTTACTTTGTATACAAGCTTTCTCAGCGTAGTGAATCGCTTGATAAAAGAAAAGCGGAAAGTGGTCAGAAATCTGATTGCTACAAATGCTACATGTCGATGAATACATGTGAATACATCGACGATTTTAACATAAACAGTTTATATTTAAATTGATATTACGGAGTCCTTTTCGAGGGAGAACTTGCATGACTTTCGTCCATTGTGCGCGAGATGATCTATGATTCGCGATACGCAGCAGCGAAAGAAAGCGACTTAGACGAACCGTGCGTCTCGATTATTATACAAATTGTGTGAGAGATTCTCACGCTCCGTCTTGGACAACTTCATCAAGCCTGAAACACAACGATCGACCGCCGAAGTTCTAATGGAAATGTGGCGCGCGTTATGCGCGAAGTTCGGACGCCTTTCCCTCGGAAGCCACCCCGTGGAGAGCCCCGCTTTTTTGTCCCCCGCGTCGGGACAGTTTATCGTTTCCCTCCTTCGGGAGCAGACGTTGCGTTCGGCTGGCTGTGTAAGGCTTCTCTCTCTCTCTCTCTCACTTCTTTCTCTGTAGAAAAACTTAATAAAAATAACGATATTACGGTTCACAGAGGGTGGTGGCAGCAAGGGTGGCAATTACCCATCTTGACTGGCTTTCTTGCAGCCGGGTAACGTCGCTGCTGCGCTGCGACAAGGCGCCACTCCGGGTGCCAGAAGATATATCATATATACGATATTATATACCGGGGATACCCTGGACCTCCTCTGAAGTTTCGAAGCTTCCGCTAGTTTCACGTCGCAAAAATATCGTATATGCCGAGCCATTTTCCTCGCACAAACTTACGTATAACGATAGCACAAGCAATCTCTTAAATATTTGTTGCGAATTACCCCTGCAATCTTTTCTCCTAGCTAACACCATTCACTATTAATATGTTTATGCATTGTACTTTACATACTTTAATATTCAATACTTAATAATAGTCAGAACTATGGGAACTATATTACATATATAAACTGTTTCAGTGACAACATAAATTTTATTTACCAATGAGAAAAGTCTCATATTTTAAACAAACAGAAATGCAAATAGCTATTACTATTATAATAAAAATTAGTCCGATAATAATTTTTACCTAACGAAAACCTGCTTATGCGTAAATATTAATAGAATTAATAATCCTGCGTTTCATTTTAAAACTTGAGAGATATATTAAACATCTCTTAAAATATTATCTTGAAGTATAATACACGGTAGATAGATGAGCGACAGTCGCGACTTTCTATTTTTCGACACGGATGCAATTTATGACAGCGATAAATCGCGCAATTATCGCCGTTGAGATAGGACTCTGGTACACGAAGCAAATGCACGGCAGAAAAAAAAAGAGAAAGGGTTCGTGAGAGCGAGGTACGATTAGGACAGTACAGAAATACAACCGTACCGTGGGTAGATAAAAGCGGCGAGACAGTATTGACTCTAATTATCAGAAAGGTGCTCCCAAAGGGAGAAAAGGAGGCAAGGCCATTTAGATTAGAGCCATCCACGTGGAAAGCATCGTTATCACTGACCGGAATAATACGTTCGTTTATTCGCAAAATTAGTCCGTACCATTTTTTTCGTTAGTTAAAATTAAGTTCTAAAATTTAACGAACAAAGCATATATTACAAAAATGTATAAACATCATCGACTTAATTACATACTATCCTTGTTAGTATTAATAAAACAATATTCCATAAACATCTGTTACCTGTTACACGAGTATCATTTACCACTTGACATACGTATTATTAAATAAATAGCGCAATTACGAGTCCGTTACGTATCGTTGGTTTCTTCAAATCGCTGTTCATTATGAGAAAACGAAAAGAACCGCTAAGATCTCCGCTCGAGAACCGGATGAAAATGCAGGCTGATAATCATCTCGGTAATTCTGGCACGCACGCGACGTAACAACGTCTTATCCGAGCATCGATGAAGAAGTCATACGTTCTCTATTCGTCGGAACGTCGCGCGTCTGTTACTGGTCTTTCGGTCCGCCCGGAAGAAGCGCGAGTGACCGTATTTCAGAATTACAGTCGCGACAGGATCGACGGTAAATATTTGTGCCATTTCTACGCGAAGGCGTACACCGCCCCGGGCGCGGTACGCGTGTAATTCCGAAATTTATGGGGGATGACCGCGCCGAACGAAAGAGTACGGGCGTACGTCACGGGATCAAAAGATACCCGAGCTACGGATTTTTGACGGCGGCAAAAAGGGGGACCGTGGAACGACGCGCTTAAGGCGGAGTCGTTACCGCGTAAACGACCTCCGCCGAAACGGCGGGGTGGAATCTTTTTGCCGCTGCCTATAACGGCATGCGTCGCGCACGAATGCAAACCGCTTATTAACGCAGCCCGGGGAAAAATCAATTTCCCAGCGGCACGATGATTTACTCTCTCAAATCGTCCGCTAAATGAGCAGCAGCTAGAGCCCCGCTTCATCTCGGATTAAAGCTTGTAAATCACGCCGCTATACTTCAACCCGCTGTTAATGCGCGATTTATCTTGCACGTGTTTGCTTTAGAGTTTAGGCAATCGCTTTTTTTAATTTAGAACGAAGCTTTATTATACCGAACATAATGCACAAAAGAACTTATAAGAAAAACTTTGTGAATTTAGATTCAGCTGTTTAAGCAATTAAAACAAGCATACATATGTAATTTCTTTTACAGAAAAATAATCGAAAGTTGTAACTTGTAAGAAAGAATTTTATTAAATCAAAATTTTTTAAACAATGAATTATTGTACGTGTTTCATATAAAACGATTTGACGTGAAACATAACCAAAAGCGTTTGTTGTTAGTCAATAAAGAATGACGCACTTAGAAAATTGTCGAAGTTAATTATGCAGTCTACTTTGCAAACTTTCGTCGCGTAACAGGCGCGGCCCGACAGGCTGCTGCACCTGTCTCGCCGTTGTTATCGGGACAATAATCGATTTATCTACCCGCCGGACGAGGGGGGTCTCTGTCTGGTACGAAGAGAACACGCCGCGCGTCTATACGAGGTTGTTTTCGCACTAATTGCTTTCATTTCCAAATTACGTTATGCGCCGAGAGAGCCTAAAAGCGGGCAGTACAGCAGACAGCGACGCCGAAAGTGCGACGGCATCTAGGCATATAGTGGGTGCAAACTTCGTCAATATCACTGTCAGCATAATGACAGAAAATCACGAAAATTGCCATCGTCGTTCGTGTTAATGTTTCGTCAATGTAAATATTGATCGGTCTAAATTAACTTATCGATCTAAATTAACCTTTCTCGCGACGATTTAGCAGTGATAATTGCGGATAATCAGTTAATAGAGGAATAATAAATTGCAAAGCGAAAATGACTTTCCTCACATTCACATTGCACAGCAATGCCTTTTTGCGATTTTCCACGACTTTATTGCATAAAACTTTTTTTGTTTATTATCGCAAAATTATTATAATCGACTATATCCTCTGGCCGGTTTTTTTTTCTCTAAAGCGATGAACGCACCGCTTCAGAAACAGCCTCGCAAATTCCGCTCCACCGGACGCATTCCAAGAGCGACAAGTTTCGCCCCACCGAGCGTCTCCTGGAGCACGACAAGGGGCTCTCCCCCAGTTCCAATTTTGGAATGGACACGAAATTCCCCGCGGCCTCTTTTATTTACTTTCCGGCAACCCGGCTAAAAGCGCACGTGCTCCTTCCCGGAGACTCGCGGACAAAGAATCGTATTTTTAACCGCTTCTCGTTACTGCACCTTGAGCAGCACCGCGGCGGTGCCCGCTCTCCCGTCGAAATTTCCTCGTTACCCGAGCTTTATGTCGCGGACGTTAAAGAGAAATATGAACGGCTTAAGAGCTCCCGTTAGGTACACGACCGAAGGAAAATGAGCGCGAGGCGTGCAATACGGCGCGCGCGATTCCGCAACGATGAGCCTCCGTCTCGTAACTCGCTGATGCTGGGAGCAGCCTGTTCGACACTCGGATAATGACTCGTCCGCAATTTTCCTCAGGTTTAATCATAACATTACCGAGAGCGGTAAGGAACATCTTGCATCTCTATTTATTAATAATATTAAAAATTTCGTATAAAAAGTTTGTGCATTTTTTAAATATTCTTTATTTATGTCGTCGTCATTTCATTTTATAGTTTTGGTATTTCGGAAGATATATTGATACTTTCAGCATTTTTTCATATTACTTCACATTAAGAAAAGTGACTCGGTTTTCAAAACAATAAAAAATATAAGCAGAATAAAACGAACGAAAGAAATAAAAAATGGAACGAAATTGCGCTAAAACTGATCCTAATAATGTGGCTCGTAACTACAAACGAACGGAAAAAGATGATGAAAGGCCTGGGTAAATATTGTACTCCGGAAATACAGTAAATTGGTTTCAAATCCCACGCGCGCGCTCTCAATTGTTGAGCGCGTATCACAAACATTTTTCGGTTCCCTAAAACTGGAAATTTAAAGGTCCGACCGCGGCAGTAATTGTCATGCTCGATGACCCGCGATGGCGCCAATTGCGGATAATTGAATTCATGATCATACTAGCGCGACTATAAAGCCCCTGCATTTTCCTGTTTGAACGATAATCTGTTTTCGTTGAATATTCCGTTCCCTCGCTAACGTTATTCCAATATCGACGCGTTTGCGATATTGATTGCGCGCTTTATGTATTTTTCATGCAAAAACTTGAAATATTAAAAAGCTTTCATTGTACGAGTTAAAAATTACGCGGTCCTTAGCGGTACAGAAATAATATACTGGCATTTTTCCACCAAATATTTTCTCACCATTTCCGTACTGTTCATGAATTAATAAAATTTATCAGAACATATAATACGTAATGAAGTACGTAAGAGATGTAAAATTAAATGGTAATTTTTTTTAAATTCATTTAAGTCGATAAGTGAAAAACAAATAGTCGCGTCACGTTTTGGTCGATGAAATATCGTTAATAAAATAAAATAATAGCTTTTCCGTTTTATCTGTTGCGAGAGAAAATATTGTTCAGTTTGCGGGCAGAGAAAATACACATTACGAAAATATTCAAATGAACTGAAGTACGTTAACTCTCGGCGTTGTTCCGCGGATTTTGGGATTCATGGTCGGCATCCCGCGGCGCGGAGCAACTGATAGCGCAAAGAAGTGTGGCATTGCACAATGCATGGACGCGTACGAAAGGGAAAGGGGAAGGAATCGAAAATCGCCGTGTGCGCTTTGTCACGACATCCGTGAGACGTACCGGCGCCAGCACGAGCATAACGACCACTCCCTGCACCACCGACACGACGTAATATATCCGTGCTCACACGGCCTTGAAGGGCCACGTTCGTGTGCCGTAGCAAAGTTTGAAAAATAGTAGTCTTCTTTGTGCGCGGGTACGCTCGTCGCGCGACTTCGCAGACGCATCCCGGCGAGCAGACATCGAAACTATCCTCTGGGAAATTTAAATGAGATTCTAATATATTGTAGCGAGGAAAGAGAAGCAAGAGATATGTACATTTTGACGCAAGGGCATGCGGGGATTGCGGTAATCTTCTGACATAAGATGAATTCGATGAATGCGTCACGGGAATGTCACGGAAAATATCTAGATCGTATCGAGACACGTATTTTAAAGTAACCAAAATGATCGTGCAGTAGCGTGTACGCAGATCTTTTGAGGAAGCCTGTCGTCGAAAGCTTCTCCACCTCGATGACATTCCGCCCGAGATAACCCAATTTGCTTTCTCCCTTTACCGAAAGAGAGAGAGAGAGAGAGAGAGAGAGAGAGAGAGAGAGAGAGAGAGAGAGAGAGAGAGAGAGAGAGAGAGAGAGAGAGAGAGTTGTCACAGATGAATGAGGAAGCTTGCCCTTCTTGGCGCATGACCCCATGATCGTGACAAAATGCAGATTCGTGAACACTTTCTTTTGCGTGTCTGACAACCCCAAAGGGCGCTCGTCCCTCCCAGCTCGTTTGTCGTTGTAGCCAAGGAGATCATTCATTCCGCAGTGAAATCACGTTGCCGAAAGTTCTGTTTCTTATTCTTGGCGCGGAACAACTAGAAGATCGCCATACGGATTCCTGAAGAATAACAAACTCGCGACTTCTTGACTTGTACCATCTCGTTTTCAAGAGTGTAGGAATATAAGGATAAACAATGAAACAAGAGGTAAAGAATATCTAAATGGGAGAAAAGAAAACTGAAACAATATTAATCACGGAGAAAAAATATTCTATCGCGAGCTGTGTGTGTGAATGTGTCAATATCTGTCAAAAAAAAGAGGGAAAAAGCGCAGAGAAGAAAGAAATCAATGCGATACTTCCTTTCTTCATTGTTTCGTGAAACTTCAAATACGAAAGAACCCTCGTTGGCCGTGTTGATCTCTCCTCCGTTCTGTTTTCGAAGATGCAGAGAGGCGGAAAGGTACGTCCAGTAGCCAAGGGCAAGCTGACAAATGGCAAAGATTTAAGCGGCGCAACCGCCGGCGCGCGCGCATTTTTCATCAGCGAGAAAAGGGCGGCGCGCTTGCTGCGTTAAGTAATTGCATCCCGACGTTCGCTGAAGGTAAAGGACGGGGACGGTCAGAGAAGAGCGGAGAATGAGAGGAGACGTGAGAGGTGGGGAACCCAAGTTGGAAGTAAGCTGTGAAACCAGTTATCGAATTTCGCGCAGAATATCGGGAAGATCGCAAATCTAATTTTCTGAAGAAATCCTATCTTTACGATCGCACAGCGTTTAACTCCTAATCTAAAGTGCATCATAAAAAAAAGTCGTGCAACTCAGGCATATAATTTCATTCGCAATAGATAACGAACGAATTGCCCGAGGTGACTCGAGAACAATCGAAGTAAACCCTTCTCGTGAGTAGGTATTGAAGTCACTCGACGATTTTAACTGCGTCCATCTATATTGCATAAAATAATTTACAAAACATATAAATAATGTCGATCAGTCTTCAACCTAAAAGCCGTGTCTAATTCTACAATGGGGAATAATAATTTTAATTTGTCGCGCATCTGCCTCGAGCGTCGTCGTCGATACGCTATATTTATCACAGCGTCGCAATCAAGCAGAAAGCAGCGTGACAAAATCGTTTTGCCTCACGGCGTATCCCCTCCGTTTTCCATCACCATCAGATTTTACGAAAAGCGAGAAACATCAGGGAAAATAACGATAACTAGGTCTCATCCATTTTCTACGATTTCGACCGCGGGAGCGGGAAAGTTCTTAATATGACCCCCGTCACCCGATCGCCGTTTCGCGCGGCAGCGGCGGAAGAAGATAACGGAGGTGCGAGAGGAGGAAACGAGCGGCTTAGACCCCGCGATACGGTAATATGAATTTCGTAAGGGGGGCATTAACTTCCGCAATAAACGCCGCCAAGAAATTAACGGTAAAGCGCAAGAAACTTCGCCGCGCGGCGGAACTATTAAACTGCGCCGGGATATCGCGCGCTACTTGGACACGACAGTGCGGCCCGTGCAATCCGTTCTCGTGGAACGGGACGATCACATAATCCCTTTATTAAAACGCGGATTACTGTTCGGCGTTTGAAATGTAGACGTTTCATTATTCCTCGTGCGAGAAACCGACAGAATTCGATGATCGAGCACTTCCGCGAAATTGCGTCTGATTTGGAGATTTTCAGAAGTGGAATGTATAAAACGCGCGTTGAGTTAATTGGAGTCTGCGTCTGATGCATATATAGTATAATTAAAATCTCTATACGTATATATCATGTATTTAAGACAAGATCGTTCTCAGTATCTGAGAAATAAAATGAAACAGATTGCCCGATCTAAATTAATTTAACTTCCACCGTTCGTGTGAATAGAGAGCTGTGTGTATGTATGTTTTATGAGCCACTTCTCGTTACTTTTCAATACACTGCGAACTTTTACCGCGCAATGAAAACATTAATTTTTTATGCAGTTCAGAGGTCACACAAGAGCCTAGTAATTGGAACGACGAAACGCGAGTCGCAGATGTTTGTCTGCAAGATGGGCGGAACAGTTATTACCTCGCATTTAACGTGGAAAGGCAGCCAATTAGCCGTCTGCATCGCGTCGAAGAAGACGCGACTCTTAGGTAAACGCAAATAAGCGACTCGGAAATTTCACGAAGCCCTGCCTGCCGAGACGGACGGTCTTGCGTATAGAACAAGGAATGATACAGAGAGCGAGGAATCGTAGAGAAGGAAGGAGAACGCAGACAGGTAAAACGGAGCGGTGGAAAATCCGAGAGGAAAATCGTAGAGAAGGATAGAGCCGTCTGTGAGACGGATGTAAAAGAGAAAACGCAGTTCGTCGCGTTTACATTTAATTAATTAGTCGGTCAACGTCGAGCATCCACTGCGGATGTGGAGAAACGAGCGAACGCTACCGCGGGCGAGACACGTTTAAACGCGTTTCTTTCATCTTCCTTCGTAAAGTTGACGGTTACAGACATCAGCCGCATGACGTTGCTGCGAGCGAGGATTTATCTCGTTTGAGTAATGAAGGTACGCCAAAAGTGAAAGTCAGGTCGCAAATGAGAAAGGTATAGACGCAATTAATGTAGCAATTGCGATATTGAACGTTCTCATTATTCTCTCGTTTCCTTGCTCTTAAACCTAAGCTGTAGAATATTTAAATCAGTTCACTTCAAGAAGTGTTTTCTCGTCATGCGCCAAGAGAAGTTTTATATTTTATGCGTAATTAACTGGAAGTAATTGTCCATTAAATTATTTAAAAACTTATTTCCGAACCATTTTAGCACGGAGATAATTATGAAAATTAGGATACGCCACGACAGTGTACGTCTCTTGGAGAGCAAATTCAACCGTTGCCTATTTCGTTGTAGAGGATAGTGTTGGAATTTCCGGTCACATCTTCGGGAAACGACTTCCCCGTGTGTCTTCAAGTAGTTTCCAAGCGGCCATTAATGCGTAACGGAGTCATTAAGCGAGATTCGTTCCTGGAGGTCGACGTTCCTTCCGCCGTGTCGCAGCTTTAAATGCGTCATAAAATCATTCTTGATTACGACCTTCCGTATCCTACCATATGCGTCTAACAATTGCCGATCCTGATTAATGCTTGCGTTTAACGCCAGACACACAAGTCTTTTAAAGTATACTTGTATCCGAAAAAGGGAATGTTGTAATCTCAATTATATTAACGCTAATCTCTTTATGTAACGGTGCATTTTAGAAACGTCTGAATAAGCAGTACGCTCCAGGGTGATTCTGATGAATCATGTAATAATACGGGATCCATTTCTACAAGAAATAGATTTTACATGACGTCTAAGCGTTTCGCGAGGAACATATCTTTCGCCGAACGAACTTTGTCATTGCACTTCCAACGAAAATGCCCACGCGCGCGGTCGGATAGAGCGCGGATGTGCAATTAGTATAATGAATTCGCCCACGGAATACTCACGGTTCTGTCGAACGTATCATTAATAAACGCCTCCGTCAGGAGAACACGCACACCTTCACCTCCGTCTTTCTTCGCGAAACGCGAAGTTCGATGTCGAAGCAACGAACGTACGCGCTTCTTTATTTCAACTCGCTTGGGGACAACTCCGTCTCTTGAATAGTCCACCAACGTTCGCCGAAATTTACTCTCCCGCCTTCGTCTTCAATCCTATGAGTAATTAGAGGGAACTTTATCGTCGGAAGCTCCACCTTTCGAATTTAGCTCGCTGTCGCGTTTGGGCGCGCGGTGAAGTTACTCGCCCCTGTAGAAAACGCAAACTTTTAATTTATTTAAAACCCCCGACGGGGTAAAGAAAAAAGGAGAGGGAAAGCCGAAGAATCTTCCCCTGCGCGGGAGAGCTTGGGCCCTGTATATCCTCTAATGAATTCTTATTCGATCTCTCGAAATTACTGAAGTCGCGAATGGACCCTGTCGACGCGCACACAAACATGCCTATTCCCCCCTTCCTATTCGCCGTCGAGGGAGCTGAAAGCCGCAGGGGCATCGGAGAGGCCGTGAAAAACGCCCTCCTTAACTTAAAAAAAAAAAAAAGAAAACCGAAGCCGGAGGGGCGCACGTATCAGAAGTTACGTTTATCAGGTAAAACGCGCGGTAGTTTTCACCCACGGCTTCCATCCTCCCCGTTATCCCTCTTCGCTCCCCACTTTTGTGACTCATCCGTCTCCTGATTTTATACTTTGCTTTCATCTCCTCCGTATCTCTTCTCCTATCTCTTCTCCGTACGCCCACGATCGTTTCACGGGCATCGATCGCGAGCCTACGCGACCCTGAAGTCCCTGGTGAAGAGCGCGTCTCGGGTTTCCACGTGGATTAACTTTCGGAAGCGGAAGCCTGTCCTGGAAGATTACGTTCGCGCGAGCCGGAAGAAGTCAAACTTTCATGTAAAAACACAGGTCAATATCGTGCTTCGATTAAAATGAATCGAGATCCCATTATACAAGGACGTTTCAAATAACAAGATTTCAAATAACTTATTTTGCAATGTGAAATGCATTTGCGATTACATAAAATGCAAATCTAACTTGAACTAGTTTTCTATTTTCTATCTCTGTTGGTTGCTCAGAATATCAAAGAACACTTAAATAAAATCAAATACCGTTATTAAATCAAATATTTCATATTTTATTCATTTTAAAATATCTATCTGTCATGTAACTTTTTGCAAACAGCGACGCTTAAAGATTCAGAACGATAAATTATTTTTAACGCGACTTTTTAGAATTTTTACGAGGGCATATTTTAATATTTAATTCCTACGCCTTTCAAGACGATTCAATTTTGTCGAATAATTACATCGACGTTTTCTTTCAGCTAGACGAGAGCAATTCAATTTCCATAATCCTCTCGTGACTCGTACGCAGCAAATATTAACGCGCGAAATTTATATCCAATCTAAAAGAGCCGCCAAGAGTCCCCACATTTCTTTGAAGGTACTAGACTCGCACAGAATTTAATACCGGTGCAGCGAAACCAGCAGACGCGGTAAAGGAGCTGCGCGATTTACCGAATATACCGTGGACGTTTCCCCATCTTGGCAGCGAGCAATCCGCTAATACATTTCTCGATATCATCCACCGTGTATTAAGTGAGATATGAGCTTCTTGCGCGTCTGCCAGTGCTGCTTTCCGTTTGACATCAAAGTGGATACATCGCGCGTCTGTCCCTTCCTCCGGCTTTCTTCTTTTTCACTTCTTTTTCTTTGTATACTTTCGCGTGAAAGGCAACGAAAAATTATTTCTTGTATTAACCCTTTTATATTTCATAAAATGTACATATGTTCCGTAAAAAAAAATTAATGACAAATAATTTTCACGATATTCGTATGTTTACGAAAGACGAGAAGTTAAGAATAGCCAAAGTAATAATTAAAAAAATTTATTACTTATACACATCTTACATATACATATACGATAACAAATCACCAAAGAACTTCTAACTGTTGCCACTTATTACTGAATAATAACTATTCTTGATTAATGATAAATAAAAAATGCGAGTTATCTCGTCATCGGTTCCTAACGGTGGAATTTTAATGAAAATAGTATTAAAGAAATGCTTACAATAAATCAAGTCTCCGGCTTTATCTTATTTATTTATACAATCTCAACTATAATAGAACGATAAGATTTATTTCCTTCATACGTGTATATTTAGAGAAAAAATAAAACAATCTTTCCTGATAAGATCAACGAAGCAAGATCGAGCAAGATTAATTTTCTCTGCATTCTATTGTCAGAGATATCGACAGTTTCATGGATTGTGTGCAACTGGCTTATCAGAAATCAATTACTAAATCATATTGCGTTTCAAGTATCATGAAAATTTTTAAACGTGCTTCAACGAACACAGCCAAAACAATAAAGAATGAAATGTGAAATAAATTAAGATCGATGGATTCAAGTTCAAGCTACATTATGAAATAAAACATTTTAAATATCTCTCGCGTGATTATTTAAAATTAATTGTTTAAAATGTAGTGAATCTCATTAACAATCTCGCAAACTAAATAATTAATCGAGAATAACTTACAACTTGATAAATTGTGATACACGATATTCGTTTAAAACTTCAAACGCAACTATTTAAATCATAAAAGCAGTCTTACTAATTTTAAACTTTATTTATTTGGTAAGGTATTTCACTCGCCAAGTCACATATATGGTCACGCGACATTACAAACACGGTCGTAAACTCTGGTATTACCACATAACACCCATAAAAACTGTTTCTTGTTCAATAATATCTTCAAACATACATATCAACGTGTCAACAGAGTATCTCAGCTTCAAGGTCTAGAGGTGTAATTGATAACAGCACAAAGGAGAAAGGAGATTATCATGATCGTAATGGACGACATGTTAGACGTGCCGTGATTTCCAAAATCACGTCTTTGCACTATCACCACTATTTCTTTCTCATCTAATATCCAATTCAAGTAGTGAAAAATATCCGCGTACACCCCTGGCAGCAGTGGCTTAGCACACCCCTTGCCACCCGAAACGACACCGGTCAGAACACCTTTGCAGACCATCCCGCCGCCGGAATCACCCTGGAAGATTCAAAAAATTGTATATCAGCAATATAAATCACGTTGGTCATGAATACATGCGTAAATATATACGTAAATGAATAAGAAAATACGTTACTTGACAAGCGTCTCTTCCACCCTCTAGATAACCAGCACAAAACATTCCCGCTGGCAAATCTGTTACGTTTTTGAGCAGTTTGCGACATTCGTTTACGCTTCGAATAGGTAAATCCACGTACAGCAAGTCGGGAGACGTTATTGGGATATTCTGTAATATTTTTAACGTGTTGTAATGACTTCCTAATTCAAGCAAATTTTCCTGCGGTTAAAATATTTTGCTGTATACTCACGGACGATTGATAACCCCAACCAGGTACCTGGCAAACTGTCTTGGGTACGGGTGCGTTCCCTGGCAAGGGCACACTACGAACTTCCGGAGTAAACTTAAAGGGTTGCGATAGCTACGAAAATCAGACGTGAATTACGCTTATTCTAGAAGTCACACGAAAATGCGGCAAATAACGGTTGATTTGTAAAACCATCGTACTTTCAAAACGGCAACGTCATTGTGCAAGGTTCTAAGATTAAATTTCGGGTGAATCCTGATAGTCACAACGCCCCTTTCCTGTCGATTCGTTCTGTTGTCGGACAACTTTACTACTCCTCCAACCACCATAATCGTCCATGGTTGTATAACCTTTCCAGACCTATACGTAATTAATAACTCTATTTATTTCTATTCAGTAATAATCTGTAGTTTAATTTAATTATAGATCTAAATACTTTCTCCGCGCTTCTTTACTAATCCACTAATGTGTACGATATATAAATTAATTAGTTGATCGATGTTTTACACAAAGAATAATTTTTCAAGAAGATAACAGATGTAGATTATAATATGTCAGATCACCGAGATATCGCTGATGGTATTTATCGCAAAATAACAAGAAGTTATAGAAGCAAAGTTGGTAGCAATAATAAAGTAGCGAGATCTACAATTCAATTTATGATGTCCGATGATAATGATCGAGATATCTGATCATTATCAACGAAAACTTGAACTGATTTGAAATTATTGGCTTACATATACATGCAGTGACCTGCAGTTAGGACTAGAGAAGAGCTAATCAAACTTCCGCCGCAAAAGTGCGTTTTGGAGTAGCTGCGCATTAAAGACACCTAAAAATAGCATTCCTTTCAGACATGCATTAAATTGAAATTGTCAAAAAATATTACCTGATAAGGGAATTGCTTCAAAACGGCCTTTGTGCCATTAACTATGCGACCAGTCAAATCGAAAGTCGTTGGCGTCATGTCAGGAGGAATATCGTCAGGAAGAAGATCGGTTGGCGAGCCTTAACGCACAAATTATAATTGTCATTATCGTTGACGGTGCACACATCGTGTGTTGTCGCAAGATAAAATCTAAATTGCACGACAAAAATGGATTTATTGAGAAGGACGAGGCTTATAATCCCGGGTTATTGCGACGCATGAATTAGATATTCGTTACGGGCGTAAAAATTATTTTCCAGAACGTGCACGGCCCGCGCGATAATTATCGGCGAGCTTAATGAAAAACTAATTAACCGTCGCAATTTTATCCGAGCGCGATTAATATTCTATCAACCCCCGATCTTGTTGCGAATGCATGCTGCGCATATTTTGATTCGATAATGCATACTAATGCACCGTGCAAAATTGCTCGTTGCCCACGGCCTGAATATCTCCCCGGTTTCAAAAACAAACAAGAATAATAATCAGAAGCGAGCACGTGTTGCCCCGCTTTGCGATTCACGAAATCAGTTTAGTTTAGAGTCCGAGATATACGAAACCTTTTCTCTTTTTTACACTTACCATGGACGAGATATAGAATCGTCAGAAGCACTAATAAATGTAACGTAGACCGCATTGTTCTCCACGATTCACGAAGGTTCGTCATTTAGTCACTACCACAGAACGACTGTCTGACTGTCGCTAGCAATCGCGGGATAAAAATTCGTTATCGGATCCACGCAGCCGAGCAAAGCCTTTATCGTAGCTTTATCCGTTATCGGTTATCGGTTATTATCTCGGGTTAATTGAGATTGGATTCCACGTCAATTTACATTATATCTCTATACGCACTCATGGAAATTCCAGTATTACCGCAACTCTCGAATTCTTTTCTGCAACTTTTTTTTTTGCAATATCACACTTTGCACAATATCATAGTTTCATTTCCGATAAATTTTACTGAAAAATTTCTGTCGTCAAGAGTTTTTTTTTCTTTATGATGCCAATTTTGATTAGTTCGCCAGTGCTTCCTTTCTCTTTTCACTAAGATAAAACGTCTATGATTATGATAATAAGTTACAAGAAATAGGAGGAGCAGCGATAATATCGGCTCATAAAAAATCACACCGCTATATATATGCAAAATTGCGACGCCATCGATAGCGGTTTGAAACGATACTCCCGACGTCGAGGGATCAGGCGAGGCCACGAGCGCGACAATTCTTCCGGAAGCCAATGAAATTACCAAGTAGGATAGATAAAAATGTCCTGGAATTGGCAGAATTTTTGAATTCCATCCCGGAGCCGGACGAGATATCGGGCATCAACGACAAGGGCGATCCGGGGATAATGAAATTCCGGAACGGAGGCTATTTCCGGCGACTGCAGCGGCCGGCTGCAGGATATTCATCGAAGACGGCGTTAAACTGCGAGTCGTGCGAGTATCCAATATGCAAAGTGGTTGGTGGCCGTTCAGTTCAACCACTATTGATGTAAATTATCGGGATATCGTTGTTCCTTCCTTCACTCTACCCCTTCTTCCCTTAACGCCATGTGGTGGAAGATCGGGAGCCATCGACAACGAAAAGAGAGATAAGGAACGACAGATGTGGGGGAGGAGAGAAAAATATTTATCCGAAAAGGAGGAATAAACGTAAAAAAAAATTAATGAAGGAAAATTTATAGATAATGTTAGAATAGGAAGAAATATAGCACGTTAAATTAAATATAATTAATCTATTATATTTCAGCAATTTCGTTTAGGACCTCTCATTTTTTATTACAACTAAGTGCGATTATATTTCCGTATTCTATATACTGTTGTTCAGATAAAATATTAACCTTCTGCTCAGTGCAGTTTTCTTTCTTGTTTCGCGCGTTGTATCATCACTTCTAAAATTTTATATTTGAGTATTGAGTACATTTTGCAACATTTTCGCGTGCATTTCAATGTTTGAGCAATACTTTTATACATACATACTTTTTATTATTTAATTATAAATCTCGTTTTTTCAATTCTTAAACTTTGTGATTATATTTAATGATAATGCATACGTCTTCCCGCAGCTACAAATATATTTATTATGTGATAAATTTAAATAATTCCATTTGAAATCATTACAGGAAGAATAAATATTACATTAGCTTGATAAAGATGAAGCGAAAATAAAGGATATATCGCGAGTTTATGATGTTCTAACTGTAAATGACGAGATAGACTCCCGAGGATAATGAGAGATTCAAATTCAACGATACGATAGGTAACGGGGGAGGCAGAGGACGAAAGGGAGAGAGCGGAGAGATATCGCCGAGAGGGGGCCGGCGAGCGGGACAGAGTGTATAGGGCTGATAGGAGTCGCCATTACCCATCCCCATGTTAAACCAGCCCCCGCGTACAGAGACACGCAACCCCTGTGTACAATCTCCGTGTGTCCAACGGACCCCGTCGAGGAGCCCCAGGCGTTGCGTTGTCTACCGCAGAATCGCCATTCGATCGGTCCACTCGGAAGCATGCCGCGATCGTACATACGCATCGGACGTACCGTTCGGTTTAATACCAGCTCGGGGTGGTAGCCGGGCTGGCCGGCGAGCTAACAGCGGCCGACAAGCTCGTAATTTAGCCCTCTCTCGGGCCCAGGTATAGCTGGCGCGCGAACGAACCCTTCCTTTTCGTCCAGCAAAGCTACGCGTTTGCCACGTTACGCAGGTAGGAACATCACGAGCGGCAAATTAGATTTATCCGCGAGCGTGCTAGTCAACGTAGTTGGCTATTGGGGGCAACTATGCGGCAACAATACGAAATCCACAAGCACAGATTATATAGCATCCCGGGCTGAAAGGGATTTGCAAACCTATGCGCGCGTAGTAGGTATGCTTTTGATGTATTGATACTTTATCGCAATCACGACTAATTAGTAGCGCGCGTCAGGGAGAATAGGAAGATAAATAAATGGATGCTCTGAATACATCCCTCTTTGGGATATATCGGCTCTCCGCGGAATTATCGCGGCGAAACGCACTCGCCGTGCTTGTGTTACATGGTGCATATATGATGCGTTGTGTGCACCACGAAGAAACGTATGATCCGCGAACTGGAAAATTACGCGAACAATTTAGATTTATAAGATGCACGAAGTAACTATCATTTTTTATATGAGTAAATAAATGTATCAGAAATTAAATGAAGAATAGCTTTCTCGGACAAACCTTTGTCACATATTGCTCAGCATTTAATCACATTGGTGCAAATTCACGTTAAACGTCAAATGTTTAATTTCTGAGTATAAACATATACTCGTACTTCGAGTTTCAAATAGTAGTTATAATTAACAAGTTTTCAACAGACCGGTACTTCTGAAACGCACTACGGGGCGAAATAAACACGTGAATATGTAAATGTATATAATACTCGTGCGGGCAGAGTATCAAGACAAACCGACGAAATGCATATTCAAACAAAATTTAAATCGCATCTTGATTTTTCATGGTACGTTCCCAAACGGCGTTTCGTTCTCCCCCTCATATCTCTCATTTTCTCTCCGTCTCGGTCTATCCCGTGTCGTTTTACTCCGGTGCAATCTCCCTTTCTATCTCTCTCTTCTCCTTCGATCGTCCTCTCCCGCCGCCTCTCACCTCCACCGTCACTTCATTTCTCTCTCCTTCTCTCGTCTCTCTTTCCCCCCGAGGTGGCTTTCCTTCTGGGTCGGGACGTGCCACCTCTTCTTCGCTTCTCTCAGCCGCGTCGCGGAATCATTCTCGATGGAACCGTGGATAATGTTTATGGAACGCGTAATGATAAGGAATGCTACCTACGACCGATGGTCACGATCGCGCGAGCGGAGGCGGCGGAGTTGTAGTCTTCTCGCTGTCCTCGGACTATTATTTAGTCACGGAAAGCGGGCGCAATTTTGCATAGCTAATGCCGCCGCATCTTCGCTTCAACAGATCCGTTGCAGTCATTGATTCTCGTTTGCCGTTTAATAATTTATCAAACTACATATTATGGTTTTGTCTTATCCCGTCAACGATTTATTGCTAAACGCGCGAATTTATCTCCTGTATTTTTATAATAGACTGTACAATAATCACTGATTTTTAGTAATGATAACGATCGGTAAATCTGTATTTCGATTATCGAAATACAGATCATTGAAATCATCGATACGCGATCATATCTTACAATATTATTCTAAACAAATTAATTAATAAATATATAATTTTATATCACACGTATCTTATCACTTATCGTCATTTATCGATTTTTATCCAGTAGCTTAGTTGCGATGTTATTAAAGAAGAAATATGTACTTGCGCGCGATGCACCGGTATGCATTTCTCGCTGCCGGGCAAGGGCGACCTTGGCAAACTAGCGAATCCGCGTTTCTATTCATTCGATCCCTTCGGGAGGCACCGTTCCACGTCACGGAGAGACGAGAATGATAACCTTGACTGCAATGCAGCCAGTTAAAGGGCCGTTCAAGGTCTACCAGACGGTTACCTGGGTTCTATATCGTCTGGTCGTCGCTATAACGCTTCGCCAAATGGAGAGACTCCGAGACGGGACGAAGCCCTTTTCCAATTTCACGCGAACGCGGATCGCGCCGTCGCGTTCTATACTCGGAAAATTACATGGCCTGGCACTGAAATACCAGACTAGGTGGTGTGTCTCAAATGCGCCGCGTGCACTTCATCCGCAATGGTCTGTGAAAACGGAGAGAAGAGGCGCGGCGCGACGCATTAATAGAGATTCCTGTACGACGCCGCGCGCACGGCAATTTAAGTGGTATTTAAAGAGGGTCGATCTTAAATCAAGCGCATCATTACGCATCCGTACTACTTACTTATCTGCGGTTACTTCTTCCGCGGTTACTTCAAAGAGGTAATTTTCAGAAGATGAAGTTCGCGGGATTCGAAAG
Organism: Temnothorax curvispinosus; assembly: GCF_003070985.1. NCBI lineage: Eukaryota > Metazoa > Arthropoda > Insecta > Hymenoptera > Formicidae > Temnothorax > Temnothorax curvispinosus. The sequence goes on along the minus strand of NW_020216915.1, from coordinate 306,680 downwards.
CGGTAAGATGCTCCGAAGTAAACTGACCGTATTTTTATGAAACTGCTATGTTGATCCCTATATTAATCTTTGATTGCAAAAAAGAGGTTTTAAGAATCTTACAATATTTACTTTCTTGCATTACTCTTTCAATGCCTTTAGACTTTTCTCTTTTTTTTTTAGCAATTTCCAGAGAAACTTAAAGCTATCTCTCGACAGTAGTCAATTTAAAATTATCATTTTTGCAAAATTTATTAGGAAATCATACATTTAAGGGTTAAAAAGTACACTCTTCTAAAAGAGAGATATTATTCAATTAATAACTCTAAAGAACAAAAATCTAAGAAGCTATTTTCGATAATAGTCCCTATTCTTGGTCTTAATAATTTAGGGGAAAGAAAGGTTTCTTGACTGAAAAATTTCTCGAAGTTTTCTGATAATCATAAAGTAGATAAAATCAAAATGACGAATTGTAACGACATCGTAACGAGAACCTCACTAAATTTTCGCATCGCGCATGTTTCACGTAGGCTGTCGTAGACGTATAGATTATAGATCATTGATATTACTCGCTCTCTGGCAGTTCCTTTTAAATTCATGCCTAATAAATATATCGCTGGCTGCGCAAACTGAAACGAATACGCCGCACGAATAAGAAACATCGGCTCCAATGGCGCCTTACTCCAAAGTTAACTCTCTCGTACAATATTCGCGCGTCTCGCACGACCTTAACCCTCGGCCTGGAGTGGTGAATTTTTTATGCGATTTGCCATTTCCATCTGCGCGCGAGACAGCCGCGCTTTCGTTGCCATCTCGGAGGCGTTCCCGAATGCCTACTCGAAGCTTTTCTCGGCTGGCGTGAGTGCGAGTGACGTCTACTCGAGCTGATGGCGGGTCGGAGTAGATTTTTCTCTTTTTTTCTTCTTCCTTTCTGAGGCCAAAATTGGGTTGCGCGCCTTTCCCTAGGCTTCTCTCGCGGTAAAGTGGCTCACGTATGTCTCCTTGAAGGAAATTATGTCAAGTCGTCATTGTCGGTGCCATTAACGATCAGCACTTCTTCTTGACAAACTCTCTCTCCTCCTTTTCTCTCCTCCTTCTCGAGCTCCTACTTTGCAAGAAGACGGGCGCTTCACGGTTCAGCCAAACTGTGCATATCGCATCACCATGAATCACCATCACGTACGAGCAAAAATAACGCTTACGTATCCCGACGAAATCGGCGTTCGCCCGAAAAAAAATTACATCCCATTGGCGATGCCGAAGATAACGTTCCAATTAGAATATCTCAGATATCTCCGTCATGGAATTCTCATTACTTCGAGCACCCCGTGCGCTGCGCTGGCGTGTATAATTTCAGGATAACGGGAGAGCGCGATCTCATTGACGCAGCATCCAGACGCAGCACCTCTCTATGGCTTACAATTAGCGCGATTACAAGATACAGATCCAATACACGAGTGCTGTATATCATGAGGGATATTTCGTAGTATTAAGCCATTTAAATGACATAATTATTGCGATCATAGTTACTGCGATAAAATCAGTATTTCCGTTGTAGCTGCATTTAAATGCAGCTCTCTCTTTCTCTTTAATGTTACTTTATCTTAATCTAATTAACGATCAGTTTTCACGATAATCCTATATCTGTAGTGCAACGGAATTGCAAGACTTCCATAGGATTCTACACAGGGATGACTATCATCCGCAAAAAAATGTTTAATAATATGAATTTTACGGATTTCGCTATCACGTGGCGTTTTTACGATTTGTGCACGGGTAAAAATGCAGTCGTTAGAAATGTTTCCCGGATACTTTCGTGGCAGACTTCGAAAGACCTGGCACGAAGTAACGTTTGGTCCGCGTCCCGTTAACGGCACGCGTTTCTTGCGACATCGCATCTTTAACCCTTTCGCGAGTAAATTATCCACGATATTTATGCTTAGGATTTCTCGCATTTGCGTTTTTCTTTCGGCGGGCGTATCTTAAAATCGCATATTTAATTTCGTTACGCAGTTAATTACACGGTTAAGTGGCTATTCTATCGTATCTCAAGAATAAACGGAATAAATCTCGGGAGAGGAGGCGTGCGAGTATAGTTTAGAGGCTCAAAGTCACGGTTATTCTACCAGAGCGGACATAATGCAACGGAATAGCGTGCCTGTCCTGTTATATTTATGCATCGCACTGTTAGATCGTAATCTCTTTCGCAGGTGTATATTCAAGATATAAACAACGTAATTTCTAAATCAATTAAAATAATTAAGGTGAGACACGTAGTCGGAAAGGAACAGCAAGAAAACTGCGATAATTATTTACGAAAATAAAATTGCCAGAACACGAGCGTCGATGTTTTCGGCGCCTTCACGCGAGCCGAAATATTTTTCGCCGTTTACAGCTGGGTAAAGCCGAGACACGCGATGCGGTCAGCGTTCATGGGACCGTGGCCAGGCTCTCGTGCATCGCCGCACTCGCCCGCAGCCATGGCAACCGCAGTCGTGCTCTTCGTGTTACATAACCGGGAGCCTGTGCAGCCGTGACCTCGATCCCAGTCGGTGACTTCGTCTTCGACCACGGTCGAGGCACGTCTGTGCCCCCTTGCCCAGCAAGCCGCTCTCCTCCTCTCCGTCACCAGCACCGCCGCCACCATCGTCGCGGGGACCAGAACCAGATGCCTCGGGTCGAACCACCCACAGACAAAACAACCACCTTCCACGACGGCCACGACCTTTTCGCCGGCTCCCGCACAGCCCGACTCGGTATGCAATGGCGTCTCGATTTTACGTAAGAGGCCCGAGAGGAGCGAAATTCATCGGAGGATTACCATTTTGCGACGCTTACGTCATCGTTTCTTGCTGATGACTTCGAATGCAAACCGGTGTGTTGCACATCGAAGAAGAATCGAGATTCCGAGATATTATTCGTCTGAAGAAAGCGTGCTTACAGAGAGGATCCTTGTACGCGAAACGGACGGTGTAATCTTTACATTTGCAAGGTAAATGTCGCGTCGCGATGTTACTCCCACGATCCACAGTCGTTCGGACAAAGTGGCTTTCGTTGAATCCAGAAGGGATTATGCACGGCGATCGGTCACGCCAATTTTTATTAGAGAATCCTTCCGCGAGAGGAGAATAGCGACTCATCGAATACCGCTGTTTTTACAACAGAAATCCTCGAGATGTGCATGACGTGCCTCGCGATCGTAAGTGTCCGTATGGCAATCTCTTCTTCTTTGTTGGCCGGAGTAATGTTCGACGTGGGTGCGTGTATGAGCAATCTTCTTGATGATGCGTGTCTAAGACGGAAATATCATGATCGCAATATCAATAATAACAGGCGCCAACATCTGTAGAATTCTCTAATGATGAAAATTGAAATTCATCACTACAATACGTCGCACTAATACCGCTTTTATACAGTACATCATTATGAAAAGAAAAATTTACAGGAAATGAAAAGGAAAAGGCGATTAAATATATTAAACCCCATGTTCAAAATCCACGTTATATTTCACGTTGTATATCAAGTTAACTTATTTACCGTTAAATGTGCATTTTAATATAACTGTATATATTCTTCATCGTGTTATGTCATTAATAATAACCTGTTAAACAAATAGGTTTTCCTTACGTTTAGAGATAAATCGAATCGATATTAATAATGCAAATGTTCTTCTATCACTGTTTAGAAAGCAGTTCTTATCTACTTTTTATAGGTAGGGTGGATAATGGTTCTTCTGCACGGATCTCAATTCCTGCCTCTTTCAGCGCTAATTCAATGTTTCAATCACCGCGAAACATAAGCGACATTGTCCCTCGCGTTTTTACATTCAGCCGAACGCTAGGCTTTGTCGCGCGACAGAAAAGTCGCTTGTCTTTCCTTTGACATTTCCCAACTTTATTTGACGCCTGGAAAAACTTATCCTCTGTCTGTAGACGTCTAGCGTGTTATTGTAGATAATTTATCAGTGTCGCGTAGGATGAACGACGCGTATTTTCCAATATATATACCCGTATATAACATAACTGTCAATTCCCAAATTCGTAATGCATTGATGTATGAAGCTAATAATAACGTGCCAAGTGTATATAAAATTGTTTCGCATCGATGAGTGAAATCAGGGATACGTTTCGTCATTCTTTGATACCGTCATTACGAAAACTCGTTTTCATAAATTTCATATTCGGTAGAGTTTAACAAACGTAACAATATAAATAAAAGGAAAATAAGAACAATCGTTGTATCAAAAACGATTGTAGTATATTAATATTAAAATTTGCAAACAGTGAAATTCGATTTATAATTTTATATTCGATTTATAATTTTAATTCATAATTTATAAATTCGTAATCTTTTGCAATTGAGATGTCATAATTTATAAAGATTATCCGCGAAGAATTTGTCTAATCAAGATGCCTCTCCCGCAGAGCAGACAATCATTTCGGGAAATTGCCGATGATAAGAACTTGAGTATATGTGAAAATGTATCACATATATAAGCCGCTCCCTATTTCGGAAATGTATACACCGAGCGTATATATACCAACTCGCGCAAATACTCGTTCAGGCGCAGCCTCCTTTATGAGACACTCCGGGATTACTAGCCGAGGTATAGCGATACTGCTTATTGTCCCTGCATTATGCCATAATAGAATCACTTTGTTATGGCAGGGCGATTACCTCTCTCGTGTATCGGTTGATGTACGTATACGAGCCGAACGCGTCGTTGTGTATTCTCAGACGCTGGTTTCGTAACTCCGGCTGCAGATAGATATAATCGGACCAAATAATACTCTCCCGTGATTTCGCGATAACTAATCTGTAATCTACGATATTCTCAGCCACCAAGAAGTGACATAATAAGCTTACTGTAATTAAGATTTGTTATATCGCGATGCCGTTTCAATCCACTGTAAATTCACTGCAAATTTAATGTCAGAAAGCTTTTCCTCGATCATCAAATATCGCAGTCTCAATGATTACAACAAATTTTTAAACATGTCCTTATATAATTCACGTTATGTTATTTTTCAAGAAAGTTAGATTTACTGTCATATTTATAGATGATGTACGGAAAGTTGATCAAGATCCTGAAACAAGAAATGCTAATTAATATCTTAAAATAATGTTTATTAAGTCCGAATTTAAACGTTACCACGTCGCGTTTCATGGTACAAGAATTTAATTGCACAGTTCACTGTGACAGCCCCGCAAATGAAATGATAAATAAGATATGCGATAGGGAAGCGAAAGTACCGATGCGCGAATTGCACACCGGTTGCAGGTGCATCCGTACGAAAATGGCACCGAGGATCTTATCTCTATAGATCACATCGCGCTCAGCGACAGGCCGACGGACGGCAACAAAGAGGAGAAAGTCCGTCCAACCAGGGGTGAACGAACGGAACACGAGCCCGAATCCGAAACGGCATCACGGCATTTTCGAAAGCTCTTAGCCCTGTAATTAGTCACGCAACGAGCGTAACGCGGCTGCACGTACATCGCAGGCAACGCCTACGTGAAAATCACAAAAAATGATAACGTTGTAATCAACGATCTTTCGCTGATGAGACGCGTCTCTTTTCTCAAGCCTCCTTTATGAGTTTTTAAACGATTTACCGATCGATATCTCCCGAGCTTAATTTTTAACGAGGTACACGTTCGTTAGGAGCGTTTCATATTCATAGATTTGTGAGAAGTCATTAATGGAAGATGTCCGGAATATGCACCGTGGAATTTGTACGTATCGCACGGCTGAATATTATTTCACGTGTTTCTTCGGTAATTCCCGTGATATTTACTCACATAAAAGTGCATAATAATAATTTTGGCAGCCCGTTTCGTGCCTGCGGTTTCCCGCAGCCGAGCTCGCGTAATACCCGCCACGTTGGTGTGGATCTTTTTTCATTTTCGCCGGACAGCGGCGCGGCGTCTGGCGGTGCTACGCGGGTTTTATCCGAGGAATCAGACTGTGACGAACGCGGAGAATTTCATCCGGTGGCACATAGCAACACGGATCGAACCGGTGTGTGGGAATAATATGGTGTGCCATTAGTAATTTAATATAGCGGCGTCCTCCCCCCCCCTTCGTCCAGGAAATATGCGATACCGCTGCACGTCGCCGCGATAGAACACGATTATTCGCCTGATTATTGGATCTTTTTTTTCCTGTAGACGCGATCGTTATCCTTTCCTCTGGCAATAATTAGCGCGAAGCCTTTTTTATTGATGGAAACGATTATAATTATATAAATTAATTATACGCCGTTTCTCACTGAAAAGGATCCATAATGATCGTTGCGTATTCGTTTGATGTTTAAATAATATTTCAAATCTGACTAATTTATAAAGGGGCGATTGTTGGCTCGACGATCGGTTAATCGATGAAGAAACTGTGCGTGCGACACGATAATTGATTCGCCTCCTATAGCAAGCTGCGAACGATCCGCTGTTGCCAATGACGACCTGACATGCAGATATATGGCATTCATACAAATGCATACATAAATCTACAACTGTCAGTGCCACGAATGTCCACGGCTGTCGGGTTTGTAAAGCAATCAGACGGGCCTCGAGAGCGTGTAATTTGTTCCAATTTATTTGTTCCTCCCAAAAGTTGTTATATCCTTCTTCTCGACAACGCTCAATTATGCGTTACGCGAATAACTTTGTATCGCAATGAATCGCACACGTTCAATATGTAACTGCATCATGCGCCACGAATTATCTCCGAAGGAAATGTTACGTGTCTAAAAAAAATTGTCAAATTGCAAAAACAAAATTCACAGTACGATCGCTCAAACTTTTGCATCGCATCCCGTTATAATGATGAGTTACGTTGGGCTCACAAGTGTGCGGTACGTCACGATTATCAAGATGACGGAAATAGCTCCGCGCGTCCCTAGCACTCGCGGTCAATTGTGCGAAGTTACGTCATTAAAAGTTGAACAAAACAATAGGAACGTCGTTGCGCCCAGTTGCACGTAGAACGTAAATTGTAAGTAGTGATGCTGTGATGATGTCCCGCATACATATATAATAAACTGGCGCGCGCGCGCGCGCGCGACAGTGTACTCTGCAGCGCACAGTGAGCGAGAGCATTGTGACGATATGTGACGGTCGCGTTTATGCCACGGGGGCGAGCGTAGCCATTAATGTCGACCACATCCAGGAGCGCATCCCTGTTCCCCTCGACGACAGGGCGATCTCGCACAGCTCGCCCCCGCCGCCGCCACCAGCCCTTGCACAATATCACGGAATGCCGGACGCCCGGCTCCTATAATGTAACATGGCCGGCCGTTTATTACGAGGCACGCTATAGAGTCAAGAGCAGAGCATATAATTGGCAGAGAAGCTGTGAGACGCTGAAGAGCACGTATTACGCGAAACGCGACCGTGTGCGTGCGCACGTGTGTGTGACATGCGTAAAATGCTTGCCCGGCGAAATGGGGTTTGATGAAAAAATATTACGAGGGGTAAAAATGCTTTTCGTTTCGTCTCGCGTTTATAAAAAAAAAAGGATGGGAAAAATCGAATTAGTTAACAACGGACTAAAATTTCAAGTTAAATTGACTGCCAAGAGAAAATCTTATAAGTTCAGTTATATTTTATAAAATTCTTGATTAAATGTTGAATGCAGACATATATAGTTTTATAATCATTCTCAACTAAGTCAGGAAAAAAACAAATGCTATTAAAGACTATTGTTTTCAAATGAGCGTGTCGTGAAGTATTTTGGATAAGTTTGTCAAAAATTGCGAGCAATTAAAATTATACAATTGACTGTAAAGTAGATCTCTTGGTACCGTGGATGAACGCGCGGACTCCGACTTGCAGCTTTAAGCTTGAGATCGTTCTCGCCGGACGAACGTATCGGAGAATGCAAGCGCGACGGAGATGACCGGTGAAGGCAGATTCGTCTTAATTCGCGTGAAGAGCCCGCTCTCGTGGAGTTTTCGCCGGGGCTTAGCCCCGGCAACGGGATTACTCGAGGAAAAGCTCTGGCAAAATTTATCGTCGGGGACTTCGTTAGCGTTTGCTGACCCGCAAATGAAAACTTATGCCTCGCCCGCGTTGTTGATTCGACCGCGAGTATTATAGGGAGGGGGAAGAAGGGGGCAGAGCACAATAATCTGCCTATACCCGGATAGATTGATCCCTCTTCCTCTCCCGGTCACATTTTATTTGCAATTTACGTCCCACGCAACGCAATTAACTGTCGAACGTAAACAGCTTCGTGTCCGATAGAATTAATTTATAGACCAACCGGAAGATAAAATTACTATTCTTGTTTCTTCACGTGTGACATGGAAATTCGCGATGTGCAATGGCACGATGAGTAAACGGGAACTACAAATTAAAAATTCGTGCATCGGCACCGATCTTGTATCTCGACTCGCATCTGAGTCACGGGGAATTTATAATTTTAATATCGTTTTATCTTCCAATCGCATGCGGACTGCTGCTCTTTCATTTATGAGTTCTTCGTGACTGATTGGGATACGATATCTCGTTCTTTAAACGAACGAAACGTATTTAACAAAAATCGTATCGGCAATCTGCCTGTTTCTGGGGCGTGCTCGATGCATAATCGATGACTTCAATAGAGCGGGCAAATGAAGCGAGAAATCGCGGTTAGTGAGACGCGGGCCGGTTATCTTGGCAGCCATTCAATATTTTAGCGGGACTCGGTGAATTTCCAGTGGTCCTTTTGTCCGCGGTAAGAGAGATATGGCGAGCGTACGGCGTACGGCTCGTTGCCGTCGTTGCGAGATCGTCTGTACCAATTAGCACCGGCCGCATTTACGCGGCCCGTCTAACGGGAAGCCGCGCATCGCCAATAAACCCATCCTCACATAAAATACAAAACCGATGTCATTAATCTCAATACGAAGTAGTGGGTTGTAATTAATGCGGCTGTACCAAGGCCGAGGGCGGTCGGTACACTAGAGCCCAAAAGTATACGTTTCGCCGCCGCGACCGATGCAACAGATTGCGCGAACGCAGGTGCATACGAGAGCGAACGAATCAAATATAAATTTATGCTGGTGCGCAACGCGCCATACCTATTGTAATATGAATTTGTTATTTACGACGACCGCGCGCGTCTCGTTCGTCGCGCGAGTGTACGCGTGTACGTGTAAATTACGCGCATTATTTACGACAGCGACGTTAATTACTTAATGCTGCGCGCTGCAAAACACGCCTCGTCGTGCATCGTGCATAGAATTTTCCACGTTCTCAGTCATTACGAGCGATTCTCCGCATGATGCAATATCTCCTCCCTTTTCCCCAGTTTGCCGATATCAACTTCCCTCCCCTCTCCCCGCCGTTCCGCGCAATCCACTTGAATATCCCGTTCACCCGCGGGTCCGATGCTAATTAACGTTTGTGTCGTTAGACCTATGAAATGCCAATCGGCCGGACAGCACGCGCGGCGCACAATCGCGAAACTCGATGAGATCGTCTTTCCCATCTACATAGCACAGGCGAATCACCCTAATTGCCGTGAATCGGTTTGCCGCCGGCAAACGCGAGCGAGTACCGTAGCGTTAATTCGATACTATCGCGTCGGCGGAGCAAATGTAATGAAATTTGGCTCTCCGTTGGGATCGAAGGGCCGGTGCCCGCAGCACCAAGCCGCGCCGCAAGAAAGGCGAACGTATCGCAAAGGCGTCTCTCGCGGGGGAAAAAGAAGAAAACGCACCCGAGGCGCTCGGTGGAACCCGATGGCGATGGTGTCGCGTTACAAGCACTCTGCCAATCAGGATTATGTTGCGCGCCGTTATTGGGTTCTTATCGAAGCACCAAGTGTGTTTCTTACGTGCACCTGTTTGCTACCACGCACAATCGACTGAAATCTTATCTCGTCTTAGCTTTCCTCAGCCTCTGTCGTGAATTAATGAAAGGTATTTTGAGGCTCGCTCGCCTCGATCGAGCAAGCCCGACCTGACAATCCCCTGTGTATATGGACAGGGAAAGAAAATTTCCTTAATTAAACTCGACGCTGACGTAACCGCGGCCTTAAGTAAGAAGGCACATCGGCGTAATGGATTACGTTCGTAGAGATGAATGATTTTACAAATAAATGCGCAAAATTCCTTATACTTAGTTTTTATCCACGACAATAATAAAATAAAAATTTATTATTTATTCGTCATATTCGGAGTCTTGAAAGGTCGGTTTAAAATAATTTTCAAAACTTTGTTAAATATACAACCTAAAATGTATATGTAAGAGATTCTAAATATTTCAGTATTTTTAGAGAGTCGTTCCAATTTTGCAATCTAATTTGGCCAACATCATATCTCCCTTAGTCCCGGCAATCGTTCTAACTTGATCTAACCCTTCGTGCCGGACGGCCCTTCGAGTACGAGTGTCAGATTAGATTTAGCCATCGTTGGAGGCGAGTTCACTTCATAATGACCGAGGGGAAGAGAGGACCCATTGTCCATCTACGGAGGGCCGAGGGTCGCGCACAGCTAACTTTGCCCCGGAGGTATTGGCAGCTACGCAGGGACCCGTGCGCGCATCCCGCACCATCCTGGACGAGTTAGAAAGTCATTGTTTGCGACATCGAGTGGCGTTCCCGAGAGGCACGAAGATGTTATTTCCGACGGTGGTTTCCCAAAGCTCTCCGAGGTGTAGCCGTGGAACAAGATCGATATCGGGGTCGCGGCAAGTACACACGAAACCACGGACAAACTTTGTTGGCGACAGCCATTTGCAAGTGGAATTAGACGGTAGCGTAGCGCCAACTTTACAGAAAAGCAGTAAAGAACAGCAGATATCAAAGAAAAAGTAATGATACGAAAAGCCCGCAAAGAGCTTTCTTCAAGAGAGAAGTCCTATTATCATATTGTGTCGTGTAGATTAAGTTATGACAGTACAGAAAACAGAATGTGCTTTATTGCATCGAAATTTTTCAGTGTTATCACAATTGAACAGTTCGTATTTCGAAAACAATAAAACATGTACCGCCTGCAACGCGTACAGTATTTGCAGTTCGTCGACATCGACTGGAGGGGAGAAGTTTCAAACGAAGCGCACGTTCGCGTAGGCAGTCAATAACGATCACAGATTGCTCTTTGTTGCTAAAAGCCCTTCGCCCGTGTGCGATGCGAGCGCAACACGCGCACGCGAGGATACGGTTACTCGAAAGTTACGACCGGTGCCCTTTGTGAGGCAAGATAATAACGCGGTTTTCGACGTAGCCGAAACCGACGGGTCTCTTCGAAAGGGAAACTAAGCGAATTACGGCTTCGCGTCGGTGCTTAATTCGATGGCATGTACCCTATATAGCAAGTGCGTGCCCCACACATCGGGATGCGTGCACGCGTCTCACTTCGCATAGTTAAATTAACGTGCTTGGTGAAATTGTCTTTTCTGATACGACGCACGTGTCTTAAATAATAATTACGAGCAAGTTATTCGCAAGTTCTGAAACATTAGTAGGGGTTCCACTCTGAGAGAGAGAGAGAGAGAGAGGGGGGGAGGCAAATCTACATAATTTGCAAAAAGTTATAAATTATTAAAGTAAAATATGTAAATCATATTATACAAGTTAAATATTATGTAAATTTTAATTATATTAATTAGTTCTATCATACACACGTATCTCTTCAAAATCAAGCTTCTGACAAAATTAATTATTCTAATAGGTAATATGCAAAAAATATATCTATTTATATTTTTATAAATGAAAAATAGATACAAATAAAGGGAAACAGTTTGAAACAGTTTGATTGTTTGTCTTATTTTTATATACGAGCAACAGCTCCGACACGTGTACTTTTTTGCATTTCATGCGGTTTCATAATGCCCTCGTATCGCCATTTCGTCGAACGTCACGACAATGGGGTGACGAGTTGAAGTTTCGATTTTACCTACACGGCGGTTCGGCCGTTTTTTCGCTGCGCTTCTCGCCATTGCTGATGAAAACGCAGTCGGCCGAGCACGGAGAGTTTCGACAGTCGTAAAACTTTCGTATTGTCCCGCCGGTCGTTTTGCCGGTACCGGAGAACCGACGCTCTTTGTTTCACGAACCGCACCCCTACAGAAGCGATTCGACCCGCTAGTCGTACTTTGGCTGGCTCGTACTCAAATTACCCGAAGGTACTCCATCGTACCGAGTGCACACACACCACACATACATATATATTTTTTTCATTGCGCCGGCCGCCACAAATGTGCGTACCAGTGTATAGTGTATTCTCTTACTTTCAGTTGCTCGTTCGTGCAAAATTTTACTCGCTACCAAAACAACCAAACTGAAAAATGAATAGCTGCACTGTTTGCATTCGGTTACGGTTACGCTGTTTATCATACGTTCAATATTTTTACATCAAACTAAAATTATGAATAGAATCAACGTTATTTAACTTTTACCCTTATAATGTAATTATTATAATTAATTCTTTTTATATAAAGAAATATAAGTTTACGTGATATTTCAATATCAAATTCTAATTTATATTAAAACGAAAGAGATTTATCTTCATAATATTCCTTCTTTCCTCTCTCGTCGCTTTCTCTCTCTCGAGTGTTCTTCAGCGAGGCTGTCGCGCAAACTGCGTAACCCGAGCCAAGTTATCCTCGTGCGTTGTGTATAATGTCAATTAAAGTCAAATTATTGCGCCGGGTAACCGAATCGTTTCGTAAAGTAAACAAAGGAGACAAAGAATCTCAGATCGATCCAAATGGCTCGCGTATACCTAGTCTTCCCTTTCCGTTCCGAACGCTTCGGCGTCGAACCCTCCGTACATCTTTGTGGGTCGACGTGGGAATATTACCAGCTATACCAGCTCGTTACTAAAGTTCGATGGTAGATACGACGAAGGATTCTCTATGAAGACTTTACGTCGGTTAATCGAACCGGGTCCTCGTCTCTTATAGGGAAGTTCGTTCCTATATGGTACGCTGTAGCGTGTAGTAGTTAATTGCAAGACGCGACGAACTTGTCCCATCTTGTACCTCTATCGATAAAGTTATTTCTATTTCCCTCGAAAGTTTTATATATATTAGAGACTGTTTGCTCTTCGAGATATTCTGAATTGCCGTTATTTTATATTTGAGTTTAATTGAACGATAATTTTTCTTCTAGGAAGGTTGTAGTACATCTTTATAAAAAAAAAAAAAAAAAAAAAAAAAAAAAAAAAAAAAAAAAAAAAAAATGGATTGATTATAATTAATTAAGAATTATGAAAGAACGATGAAACTGATGTATGAGTGTATGATGTATGAACTATAGGAAAAACTGAGACGTAATGTATATTCGCCAATTTGTCGTGACAGGAATGGGACGAGATCAGGGCAGCACAGGCAACAAAGGCTCGTCTGCAGTCGCCTGATTAATTTCGCAAGACAGTGAGCTCTGCCCGCTAGGGTACTAGAAGATAAATGAGATCATTTCAAGACGATCGCGCGTCAGACCGACTGTCAGACGTACTCACTGTCTCACTGCAATTGTAGTTAAATTTACGTGATTGCGATCAATTAAACAAATATTAGGGACGATACTGTTGAATGTGATAATGTCTCTATCATTTAGTTACACTGCACACACGTATACTCACACATACACGCACAATTACCCATAAAAATGTATTGTATCAATTTAGACAATCCAAACTATTAATCCAAATTTATGCTGTAAATTTCTAAAAGATACGTTTGTACTTATAATACATACTATACATATTACGAGTCGTACGTAAAATATTTCTGGAGACAAACATGCATCTAATAATTGCATGTTCAATATATCATAAATTATTAAGAAAATCTGTCGCAGATACTATAACGTTTCGAAAAATTGATCAACGTATTACTTAAAGTACTTTACCTTCCTCTTGAATATTAACGTGATTAGTCACCTCGTTGAGAATGCTGTTAATGAAGAGTTACGAGTTCTTATATCTCTGCTATACTGGTTCTAATGTCTGATTGTGTCAAGGACATTCTTACAGAATTACTCACATGTTTTCATTTGAATCAAACAATCTTACACGTTCCTTTCCTACACGACAAATTCGCAAACACGTGTTACATCTGAGTAATTCTGTGCACTCATACATCAAACAGTACCATTTCCGTAATTTACATAATTATTATAATTAAGTTATATATATATCCCTATCACGTAAAGGCAATTCTCAGTAATTACATGAACAAAGAATTCTGAATATTCGTTTCTCAATCATTTTCTTTAATATACGCAATTTCTCCATATATTTCGTTACGTGTACATATTGAAGAGTATCTGTTAGCTCTATACAAGCTACCCTCGTGTTCGTCTCGGATCCACTTGGCGCGACTCCGTTCTGCATTCGGATACGAGCGTCCCGCGACGACGAGGGATGAGCTTCGAGACCGAGCGTGTGCCTATGGCATAAACATTCTGCGCACGTTTCCGAGAGACATCTCCGTACACGAGATTGGTACCGAATTCCCATTACGCCCAGACTGTTCCCACCCCCGTCCGCCACGCGAACGATCTAACAGCCGATCTAGACGGCGATCTAACGACTGATCTTGGCGACTAATCTGACGGTATCGCAGGCATCCGCGTAATTCCAGCCGCGACGGCGGGCCCACACGCAGCAATGCGCGTGCTAAAGCACGCGTGTAGCAGAATCACGGATCCTTCCTGCTCGCCCAGTGAATACGGATGTCGCGATTGCACGGACTCGCTCGTCCTGCGAGAACGAACGCGTCTCTCTAATGCTTCGAAGTTCGTCTATCGTCTGCAAGATAGTATCAGACTGTCTCATCGTTTTATACCTCAAACATAAACAGGTTGTCTAAAAACTATCGAGCTTTCTTATTGTCGTATATTTTTCTGCGGAAAAATTTCATCGGATGACATTAGATACCTATATTAACTGAAGTGTTTTAAGTACTTTTTATTTTTTTAAAGCTAAAAAACATTGCAACAATAAAAGTACGGATTTAACATAGATTAGCTATTACTATATAGCGGTCGAAGTTATGACAATTTCATAGTTATTACGATTGTGTAAGATTGAGAAAAATAGAAATTAACGAAGATAAGTGTTGATGCGTGTGCGGAAACAATTAACGCGTAAATCATATTCAGTCGGTTTAATATGTTACAAAAGTTATTTTTTTGCATTAAATGTGTGAGTTCATTATAAATTTTATCACCCTCGTGCAATTTGCGCCAACAATTTTTGAAGTCTCAGGCAAGAAAACGCATTAGCAAATTTTCAGGAGCAACAACGCGTCACTGACGGGCAACAACCGAGAGCAATTTATACAAATTAACTCACATACCACGAAACTTTCTGTCTCACTGTCGAAACGGAGGTGGGAATACCCAACGGTGACGGCCGTACGCGGAATTCTAGAAATTCTGGCCCGACATGAGGACAAACGCGCGCCGGGAACGCCATTTCGCGTGAAAGGCACGAAGGATAACTGCAGTTACGATTATGGGAGTTGTACCCTCCCTCGGTACCCCTACTTACGGCATATTAGCGACTCCTGAGACGGCCATTAAACGGGCTCTTACAAGATAGACCGTAACATTGCACGACGCCACGATTGCCGACCTCTGACTCTCCGCTTCTGCCTCGCACTTACGTTGGCCTTCCATAATGACCGCGCTTATATGTCACTCGTTTATAAGGAAAGTAAGAGTCACCTGGTATGCTTGGAAGGAAACGACGTCAATCTATCGGCGATAATTTGAAGCATCGTAACGACACATCCGGAGAATTAATTATCGAATTATACTTGAAAGGATGATTTCGTTTCTAACGTTAACGGAAATTGTGTTTCTATAAAAGGTGCAATGGTTAAAAATATTATTACCAAATGTTTTCGTTTAATATATAATTGCTGAAGGCAATACATATACAGCATGACTACTCGAGGGCGGAAGAGAGTTAAATGAGATGCAGAGAACCATAATAATGAGGCACGTCGCAAGAAAGCGGAGCTCATTGACTTGCCAAGAGCAAAAGGTTGCATAATGGCGGACCGTTACGTGGCACGGCGAATTTATCGCAATTACACAATCGTCCCAAGATTTTAAGTATATTTTTCTCAATTTGCGAATTTTTTGCAGCGAGCCACCAACAGCGGCGAATTGGAAATTACGTTTTCGAAATTCCATCAAGACGCGGCAGAGAAACGTCGAACGTAGCAGATGAAGATAATGAAGATTTGAGGACTGGATTCGACGAAAATCACCATAACTATTTCGCGACGAATATCCAACAAAAAAATCAAAAGTCATTCCGCGTCAAGGCAGATTTATCGACCTATTTAATAAACTTCATGGTGCACGTATGTGCTTGAAACATGTAAAATTTTATGTATTACGATTCAGCCGTGCCGGACATCCAGTTTCGCAATCCGATTAAATAGTGAAGCTGGATTGGCCTTAAGATAATTCACGTATTATTCATTTTGATATCCTTCGTGCATTAGCCTCGTTATGGGGACAGGCTAAAATCCAATGGCGCTAATAGCGCTTAATTGACTCTCATCCAGATGTCAATGAAACACGCGATTTCGCCTCTTCATCGTCATAGTGCCGATCGTTAGTTGCGCACAGAACGAAGTAGAGAAACGCGAAAGGAATAATCTGTTAATTTTGATCAAGTAACTTTAATCCCAATTAGATTCCAACGCAAATGTGCGCTCTTTAAAAGTTTCAGAACGCCATACTGTCATGTTAAAAAGTTTGATAATGCGACTCAGATGTCATAAAGAATAAAATTTATTATATTGAAGAACGAAAAAATATTTGTCCGATTATTAATGCAAAAAGATTTCTTTAGACACTTAAAGTTATCTTCTTGTTATTTAAGGTTTTCATATTTAATGAACGCTTGAAACACTTCAGGCGCCAATCCATCCTGCAAGTAGAAACTTGGCGAGCCATCTCGATGGCGGTACATAATTAATCGATCGTTAATGTTTTCGAGACGGAGAAGGAGGACCAGCCCATTCTTCTTTGACGAGTGTTCGATCGACCAGATATTAGAGTGTTTACCCAAGCTTTACCGAAGCTACTCGACGCATTGTCTGTTTGCACGAGAGAACGGCACGACTCCCGGAGGACTGTCTAACAACATTAGCTTGGGATTTGTCTTCGGGGCTGAGAGAGAGAGAAAGCGAGGAGGTATACGCTATTAATATTGCGCCGGTATCGCAGTTTCACCAGACTCGCTGTCCTTAAGGGAGATACGCGTGCGGATAAGACGATGACGCGCGTTGGCACCAACGCAACACGGCGGGAGGATGAAGTTGTTCCTATCGTTCTTTATTGAAATCACGACGACAGAACGGTCTACGCATTTCACACACGTCATAAAATTCCTCGAAAGGTACGCCGCTTGCATAATTCCTCTTTATACGTTTCTTCTGTGCACTTGTCTTCCCTTGGAAGTAAAAATTCCGATTGATACAAAAAATCGTAAAATTATTTTGTTGTAATTGTACGAATATCCTCATTAGATTTCTGTGCAGTAAATAAACGCACAATCCGTAAACAAATTCTAACCGAAAATTATTTTATCATTTCAAAGTAAAGCCATCGACACGATGCTTGGTAGGCACTACTCGTTAATTTGACGACAACGAAAGGGGTCGGTATCTACCAAGGTCGAGATATAATTATATAAACAATGACGCCAGTCTGTTTCGTAATAATGACAGGAACGGTACGCCTCTTCTCCCCTCTGGGAACGACCCACGTAAGAGGTGCTTCATTAAATACTTGGATCCCTAAGAGACTTCTCCCTTCTTCGCTGCGAATTGGCAAGGAGCAAAGGGAATGATTATAATAATAATTACAAGGATATTAATAATCGCGGGAGATATGCGGATAACGAGAGCCGTGCAAACTTTAATAAACTTCCGGCAACGAAATTGTGCACCGTTATATAAATCACGGAATGCGGCAGTCCGTGGATCTTTGGCACAAATAAAAATTTATCGTCCGTAACCTTAGCCATTTACCGTCAATAATGTACAACGTCCGATTTATTGAGGAACTTATCTTGGAATATCGTTTTGCTGTCAGCACTTGACCATATCCTATGTTCGTTCCCCCAGAGGCTGTTTTTCATCAAAAGAGATTAATGAAATTCATCAACCGACTCTTAGAAGTGCCAAACATTCCCGGTATCATAATCGCGTCTGCCGTTGTCGTGAACGCCTATCCGGAAGGCGAATATAAATGCAAATGAAATTTGGAGAAAACCGCGGGCGGCCGCTCTTGGGCGTGCAAAAATTTTCAACAGAGTCAAGGGTGATTATATCGAAAATGACGCACGCGGCCCCGGGAGAAAACGTTATTAATAACGAGAGGGTGACAGCAGAACCCCGTGTCGGTTCTTCGCTCGACTGTGCAAGCCCCTGAGTTGGCGCGAGACGCCTAATGACAATTAATTTAATGTCTTCATCGGAAAGCGCGCGGGGACGTCTCCGCGTCGCGACGGGTCTTTGAGACGCTTCCGTTTCGAGGAGGGATGGTATATCAGAGTGGTCGCAGGCTACCGCACTAGAATCCGCTCCGGGCACTTCGAGCCGGCCGTTGGCCGATCCATTAATCACGAATGAGCACCGTGCGAATAATAATTGATCCCGAATCCTCAAGGCGGCCCTAAGCTAGCCGGTATTCACTACCCTTCACGATACAGTCCACCATGCGTTTCGCCACACAGAAACGTATTTCGCTCGCGGGACGTAAATCATTACGGATTTAAGCGGAGTGTGTCCTTCGGAGTACGAAAAATCGACTATATTTAGAAAAACCTTTGAGTAATTCAACCAACCCCTCTTCCCCTCCCGTTCCAATCCCGTTTAGAGCCGCAATGCTTCGAGTATTTTTTGTTGTTGTGCTCGCTCGCTTGTTACGAACAAGTTTGAAATTGTCGTGGCGCTACAATGGGTCCATTAATCAAGCGGTCGAACGCGTATCTTTTGAATGGCGATTGATCCCACGCCCTAAATGGATTTTTGCCCCGGAGCGACTCGCCGCGACTACCACGATTCGCTCGCCCTCCGAGGGCAATAACGAGTTCACCACGGCGATATCGATGTATCGGCGGTCCGATGTCTGGCACGTGACGTGGTGTGTTTTCAGACTCGCAGGTGTACTTAAAACCGTGTTCGTGGAAAATATAACGTGGCCAAATACAAAAATTCCTTTCGTTACACCGATATTCTCGCGTTCTAATTTTTTGTTTCTTCTAATCACGTTAACCCTGATAGAGAGATGTAATTAACATAAATAATAGCGATAATATAAATCTTATTATAATTAAGTAAAAATGAAAGTGTAATTGTACGATAATTTTCTTCGTTTGCGAAAATTGTCTGCAATTTTACAATTCTATGTTTATATCATATTTTTAATATGATATTGCTGTTTTTATTTTCCTCTTTATTTTAAATAAAACAGATTAAAATGAAGAGTCAAATTTGTACATGTGACTAGCAGAGATTAAAAT
This sequence comes from Temnothorax curvispinosus, assembly GCF_003070985.1. Lineage (NCBI taxonomy): Eukaryota > Metazoa > Arthropoda > Insecta > Hymenoptera > Formicidae > Temnothorax > Temnothorax curvispinosus. Next base: position 287,217 of record NW_020216915.1, on the reverse strand, counting down.
AACTGAAATAAAAATACGATGTTATAATTTAAATTCGTGCAATGAGAGGGATATTGGGATAAAATTTGGATAAAATATCGCACACGTGTAATGAATTGTACCTCGAAATGCATTACCGTTCGTGAAATATTTCCTCGGCGGATTTGCACCACAAACAAAAATATCTGTCATTTATAATGCAGCTTGCTCTGTTAGGAATTACCGGCTGTAAATTTAGTTGATTAATTATAATTAACGCAGTCATTAATCTGCGATGGTCGAGAATATCATTGGTGTGTAATTAATGTAATAATTATATCTACCATACATTTACGTTAATTCACCTCTTTATAAAAATAATAAATATTCTTCTCAGTCTTGATAGCAATAATCACATATCGCGGACAATCAGGTAAAAGTCGGGGATGTTGTCTGCGAGATCGGATTGCGACGTGAGCACCCCCCGCGGAATCAAGATCATATTCCCTTTAAGGATTCCAACGGCCCTATCTCACTGACCAATAGAGGAGTCCCCCTTTTCTAGGTCGTTAACGGCGATCGTTAAGGCGAGAGCCCTCGATTGGCCGGTTCTCGTATATTTTTCCGATTTCGGTGCTCACTCCTTTGTCTGTACGGTCTCCGGTGACATTATGCGTGATAAAACCTGCGAGAGGCGGGCGTCGCCCGTGATCTTACGCGAGAAGCACTCGGGGAACAAAGAACCGTTCGAGGATGGGCTAAAACGGGGGTGAATCCGGAGGCAAGCAGGTCCTCCCTCCCTCCCTCACTCTTCTGCCACGGCTTCTTCCCTCTACGCCGGTAGCAACCCCGATACCTACGACGTCTTATTCCACGAATTAATCAAGCGGGAGACCGTAGGGATGAAGGGCATTTAATCGACTCCGAGATCTCTTCGTGGCGAAACGAGGCATGGCGGTGCAACTAATTTCCAAGCGCGGCGATAACTCTTCGGCAACAATTTCTATATAGTCAACGAGCCTGGAAGGAGATGCGTTTGCAAGAACATATATCCTTTTCGAAAAGCGCGTAAGCATTAATAGCTCGAATAATCAACCGATAGTTCAAATTATGCGACAAAAATATCGCTCCTCGATATCGAGTCACGAAGGAAACAGATAGCTCGGCGTGCACCCCGACATAGGCGCCATACAATTTGCGGTAATACGCGGAGCACTACGAGCATCACCGCCCATTACCGCGACACCCCTTCCTTGCCTCGGCATTGCCGACGGAGAATCGTGCAGGCAGGTCGACGACGTGTCCGTAATGCGTCGTATATATGCGTCGGGTGTACGAGCGACGGACGCATTCGGTTCCCGTTCCTCGATGTCGATGCCCGTTGGCAGCCGACCTCACTTCCCTCGTCCACTTCCCTTCGCAGCCGCCGACAGTCGGGTTCGACATCGTCCGGATCCATATACGTCTCGACGCGCGTTGCCGCAAACGACACCGGACGGAATTTCGCCACAATGTTGACGCCCGACGCGCTAGCTTCTTCTTCCTCTTCCTTTTCCTCTTCCTCTTCCCCTTCCCGGCAGGATTTCTTTCGACCGTCTCTACGACCCCTTTCGCCAAGGATCCAAAACGCCGCCATCTAACGCTCGACGAGGGTTGCGAAATCGTGGTTCGATAAATCCGACGAGGCCAATGGATTGCCGTTGATCCATTTACATACGTGAAATATCGAAGTAAGATTTTTGATGGAAAATGGAAATCCGGATAGAAATTGCATTGCATGACATATTTCCTGTTTTGCAGATTGAATTGCACAAATTTTAAAATAACATCAAACTAATATTTCAAAATTTAAAATCTGTATTAAAATTGAAAACTTATAAAGAATAAAAAATATAATATTTCTCTCATATTTAGAATATGAATATAAATTATAACATAGTAATCGAAAAATTTTTATTGATATATAATAACAGCTAAATATAATATATCATTATACAAAATAAAAATATAAATTTTATAATATCATGATAAATCAACTTAGCTTTCATATATTTATTTAACAGAAACATTATTTTATATTAAAATATCAAACAAATACAATTAATTGAATTATTTTGCTCTGTAATTAATCGAAATCTCTTTTATAATATACTGTCCATCTAAAATAAAATCTGAAAATTGCAAAAGAGTTCAATAGCTTTTATATGCATATAACAGATAACAATTGATGACACCTTGCGAAAAATAACTTTAAATATTACATTAAAATGCGTTTCTCTGCGATTGTCGTTCTCGATGGCTCGGAGTTTTCAACTTAATAATCCAAAACAAACGCGAACGAAGACCTAAGGTCTCATATAAAAGGCATTGTATCGTTCGATGTCGTCCCATGTCATTCCGAGGTGGCGTAAAAATTTGCGAGCTCCTATTGTCGCGCCAGGATCGCGTCGCTTCGAGTAGGTCTCTACGTGGGGGATAGGAAGAAAACGGAACGCCACGCGGGGGATGAAATATTTTCAAAAGCCTCTCATAAAGCTGGACGTCGTAAAAGCGCGTATCTTCGCTCAGTGACGTAAAGCCGGTGGCGAGGAAAGAAAAGATGCCGTTCTCGACAGCGAGAGGTGCGTGTAAGATGAGGAACGGCTGGTGCACATCGTCAAACGAAATGGTCTTGTGTGTAGCGCGCGCTGAGGAACGCTGTATTTACATGTTTCCACGCGGGGACGACGTGCGACCGTAAAAATACGTCGTTTGAATGGCGGATGAAAGGATCGCGGAGGGAATATGATATTTCGTTGCGGAATTTATAATCGAAACTCAGGAGCCGCGGGGGAGAGATCGCTGGTCCGGAAATTACGCGCGAGTTTCGCTGGAAGAAGAGAGGCAGGCGGGTTGTGAGTTTTAACAAAATACGCTCGGATCTCGTTCATGTATAGAGTAACCGACAAAATACCACGCGAAAATATCATTTACAAGATTATCCCATAAGCTTCCATAATAATTTCCCACATTTTCTATTTTCATATCTTTCTGAAAACTCAATTTTCAGTAAAATCCGTATAGATCTCGAATAAAGGTCGTTTGAGAAAAAACGCTTTAATAAAACATTTCAAATTCAAATACGGCCGGGACTTGACGAGCTTTTTTGGCGGAGAAAGAAAATCATGTTACGTCTGTAGCTATACTTTCAAGGTAAACGCGATGCAATGCTGCAAAAGTGATATAACCGTACAGTGCGGAATGCATAAGCAACGTAAAAAGGAACGCGGATAAAAGGGACGACCGGGCAGAAGGGATTCTAACTCGCATTTACATGTTTCGGTAGGTAGCGGCCGATCGTAAAAGCGCGCTTCTCCCTCGCGACGGCTGGAAGGAAAAAAGATCAAATGGATGGACATTGAAACTAAAAGAGAAGGGTCGACGGTCAGTATCGCGTCGGACACTCGCGCCTTTGATCTCAATGCAAGAAAGGGAACCCTGAGATCGCCGAATGATATGATGTCGCCGATCTAAACCCATTGAATCAACGCTTGATAGAACCTTATAATAATAAAAAAAAAACTTAAAGTGACAAGTAAATTCTTGTTATCGATAAATTTATTACCGAATCTACAACTTGTAAAATTGACTTTGAATATAAAGTCGTGTCCAATCCCAATCAATCTGCTTCTCTTCAGTTATACGATTTCATATTTAGAAGATATTTCGTAAATTATAAACGTATTTCATTATTACGCTGAAGTCTTTAATTTAAAAATGTATTTTGTAATAAAATATTTCTGATCACGACCGAGCTCCCGTGGACATGAAAACATTCTGTCTTCTGCTATTAGGAAGGCTTTTATCCTGCCCTTCTGGTCTTTATTTAAAGTTAATGCCGTCCGTCGGCGATGTCCGGACAACGAATGTAATTTCCGAAAAACGTGTTCCATTTCGAAAGTCCCGCTGTGGCTCCAACTAAATTTTCGATTCATCGAATTCACGGGATGGGCTTCAATGATTCAAGCGGTACAAATTTGCAGAAGTTTTCCAATATAAAGCCATTACCGTGGGGGACGGAGGATCTCGTCCCTTTCCTCTGGTAAATAATCCAGCAGAGTACGAGACCGACGACCCTTCGACCATTGCGCGGCTGTTTTCGCCAGTACGCCGTATTCGTGAATCGGCCGGGCCGGGCAGCCTCTCGCTCGTTTCCGGATGGTGGACACTTCAAACTGCCTGAGATAACGAGGTTCGGGTAGCTGCGAGCAAGAGAGACTCGAGAGTTTCGCAAAATCGAGACCGCGGCGTTCGCTCAAGTGGTCATCAGCTTTGCCTCGAACAACTTCAATCGAAACTCTTTGCAGCGTTTGACGGAAGACGGAAAACTCAATTCGCGTTTAACAAGACAAGATTCTCTTAGGAAATCAGTTCTACTTCAGTTGCCTCACACAATTGATTGGCGAAACAAATATTTTCCGAAACAACGAATTTAAACAATAGTTTACGACGGTTTGAACAATTCCTGTGCTTAGTGTAAATAAGTAAAAACGTTCCGGATGATATTAATCCGAAGACATCGTCAAGAGAAATTCTTTTTTTCTACGATGCTTTTCTTATATTACAGGGACGTTAAAGAATTTTAATAATGGGGGATTAAAATTCAAAATACCTGAAAGATGAGCTGAAGGAAAGACGAAGAAAGAGAGTGAGAAACAGAGTTCGAAAATGCTCGCTTTCCAAGCACGAATCTGTAAGATGGAAAGGCCGTCTCCTCTTGAAATTGCACCCTGAAGAGACAGCCAGTCGCGGGGTCGATAACCAATTAGCTAACCCCACGACAAGGGGTGGAATTACGCGTAAACAACGCAGGCAATAGCTAGGGTAACGAGTTTTAAGGATATCGCTCTTGAATTTTCATTTTCTCTTTAATTTATCTCGCGCATCGCGATGTCACGTGGGAAAATTAGAAAAGGGGGATCTATTTAGGGAACTCTTAAATTCGTAAAAGTAAGAGAATTAAATTTTTGTTTAACACACACTTGAAAATGTTATAAAATTAAAAGCTTTCGTAATTTTTATCAATGTTCAAAAATGTAAATTTGGGAAAAATCTGATCTTGCGTAATATTTTTCTATAGTATAAAAGTATTAGCTTAAATAGATGCTTATTTTTAGCCAATGTTAGACAGTTTTTTATGATTTTAAAAAGAATTCTAATTAGTATTGGACGCAAATCATTAAATTGGATTGCACTGGTAAATTAGTTACCCTAAATAGAGAATATTATCAAAATCTATATAAATATAACGTACATCTTGTTTTTATAGAGTCACCCGAGCGAGATGATGCACACATCATGTCACGCACATGCGGTGGAAGCTCAGCCGGGGGCCTTGCATAGCCGATGGACCGAGCGAGGGATGCATATCAAGCAGCCTTTTCGCTCGCCAGCAAATTTGTCAATGGGCCTGGGAATCCCGGCCAATCCTCCCTTCTGAAAATGGCTGGCTCGTTCCGCATCCTTATCTTCCTTACGTCCCGTCGATCATCCTCACCTATCGCGTCTACGCTTCGCTGCACGAAAATGCGAAGGTGCAATCTTTCAGCTTCGAGGAATAAAGAAGTCACGAAGGTCAAGAAGCTTCGAGCTTAGAAAGCAACCATTTCTACCGTAGCGACATCCTGTCTGCGATTTCGGATAGAATTCTTGCATATAATTCAGGTGAGTAATTCTGCGAGTTCTTAGACGCTTGTAGAATTGGAATTGATTACGATCCATATTAATTTTTACGAATAATAATTACACGACGAACTAGATGAGCAAAAGTATTTTTCTTCTTGCTTTTTACCCGTCCGCGATGCGAGATGATCATTTTCCCAGCAATGTGACCCATGTCGTTAAACGATCGTCTGCATCAAGGAGGAACGATCTCCCGGCGGGGAAGGACAACGTCCGGGAAAACGGGAGGAGGCGAGAAAGTGAGTACCAGGTTCGAAAAATGGATGGGTGGTCGTTCGCAATTTGGCCCTCCAATAACCACGACACAAAGTAGCCAATTTATAATCCCCTGTCCCTCCCTAGCATCCCCTTCATTGGATACTTTTATCTACGCGCCTACACCTTCGTCCTCCGCGTTTCGCTGTCGCTTCTTCGATCGCATTGTTCCTCTCTTTCTCTTTTTTTTTTTGCATTTTACCTCACCGACCAGACGACGACGGTACACGATGATGATAGCGTTGCTGGCGAGCAATGACCCGAGAAATTAAGTTTCTCCATTAAGCCTTAATCGCGACGGGCGAACATCAACAGGCAAATGATCGCCTGACATTTTCGTTTGCGAGATCGGCGGACGACGTGTTTATTTAACTATTAATTGTTTAACGGAAAGATTGATACCGCGAAGTCAACAAACTTTTCTAATCAAGAGATGCTCACAGTGCGGTAAACGCTAAAGCAATTTATTTTAATTCATTATAGCCGGCACCTTATTCGGCGTGAACTTATTGTTAGTGTTGAATTCTCAGTTTCGCATTATAGTTATAATCTTCGTATTGGAAACGCACGACTTAGAATTCAGTTAGTCATATTACCGTTAAAATACCGTTCAAATTATACACCATTAACTCGATATAATCAACGTAAAAAGAAAAAAAATACGAAATTTATCTATCTCTGAGATCGCATCTGTAATTTATATAGTTTTCGTTGTGTTAAAGATCAATCTTCTGATCGTGCGTTCCAAATAACGAAGTATAACATCGGATAACATCGCATCCCGTTTACAACACGAGTATGCCATTCCCCGTCGGAGACATTATATTCGAAACTTACTTCGATCGTATAGATAATATTCACGGTAGGGAGAGCGTATTTACGACGCGGTGTATCCTACGGTCACGCGCTGTCCGCAAAACGCGCACTCGCACCATATATTTTCGTGGTTTTTCTCCTTTTCCCTCGAGTTCGAAATCGGGCGACACGTGTCGGGGGGGCCTCCGTAATATTTATTCGCGCATACCTATTTCTCGGTAATAGTAATCTTCGACAGTATATAGGCGGGAGCTGATTTTCACCCCTCACGTGGAACAGCCGGGAATTAATTGCTTTCCACATCGGGATTTCGAAGAGGGAGCGTTTCGGCGGAACAAAGAAAACGGCTCGGTCGGCTGCGAAGCTAAGAGGAAGAGCCCGCGAATCGCGTCCACGCGATCGATCACTTTCGGGCAGCGGCATAAGACATCCGGCGGACTATAATTTCTCGGCAGACAGTCCTCATGGCGGATACAAGGACTCGTTGTCGGGAATTCTATCGATCCGCTAATTTAATCTCGGATTACCCATGCCGCCCTGGCGTGAGCCGCGTAAAGATTTATGAGGCTCGTCGGAATGGATTTCCGTAAAGCAAAAAATTAAACGTAGCTATTAATCTGACGGTATCGCCGAATGTGGTTGCAGGACGACTTTTTAACGCGATTAGCAAATGTCATCGCGAAGCGATAAAACGCTTTCGTACGTTTAAGTATACGAGCGTGTAGTCGATATCAAATATTATTTACGGATTTATTCCAATATAAAATTTATTTTTATTGGAGACATTTTGGTTGTATAAGAATATTGATCAAATGAAAATAATATCGGGTATATTAATGTTTAAAATGGACTCGAGCATTTTTGCAAACTAAATAAGTCCCCTTCACGTTCCTAACAAACGACGGTCAGCGACGATATCGAACCCTGCTCTACTTTCTTATAAGAGATTCCAACTGTCCGTGAACACGCTTAACGTATTACAAATTAGGGTTCCTCCTACGCCTTCCTTCGTGATACCCGTGTCCGCATACAGAGGGGTAAAACTGCCAGGGGGTTACTTTACGGCGATGTTCCCAACGGGACGAATTCTAAGAGGTCGGGGGAGAGGCGTGGTTACGCATCGCCGATTGACGGATGGATCTTCGATTACGATGGGCGACGTGCCGTATAATTGACCAGGTGTCGCGAATCAGCGAAAGCTGGCGGTTTCATGACTCTCGATTAATCAGCACAAAACATGCTTTCGTAGAAAGAAAGCCGCGTCGGGGGACTTGGATTATCATCGTCGATCGAATTCCCATTATAAGATAAGGGGAATTTATTTTCCGTTCATAATCCTTACCTATAAACGCAACGAAAGCCGATAAATTACTTTTTCCAGTCACAAACTGATGATAGATTTATAAAGCTAAAAAAATTTTATTTATGCACATTTAAGTGATCCAATCTTCAAAGAATCTGCTAATTCATGCTTCTAATGACGGAGAAACCCCCCGATATCGTAATTATTCATTAGGTTGACTGAAAATTTTGCCTTTCTCAATTAATTGATTGCATTTCTTGACACGTATCATTTACCGAGAAAATTTCTCTCACACGGACTTGATAAATTTACTTTAACCTTTTCAAAATGGTGTCACATGCAATATTATTATAGAAGCATGCAGGATGTAATAAATTCATCGTCTCGCTCGTAGTTACCGGATAATAGGTCGCGTTCATCTCTCAAAAATATTTGCGATATTTCGAACAGCTTTATTTAACGAGAAAAGTTTTCGCAGACGAATCGTTTAATTATTACAAATATAGCGATCAAATATCGCGCAGATTTTTATTTCAAAAAACGACGTGGTGTATTATTAACGAGTCGTTAATTATAAATTCAGCGATATCAATGTTTTGCTTTCAGCGTGCAGAATTCATCTCTTTGCACGAAGTACATCTTGTTTATTTGTGTAGATATAAACATTAAAGAAATTTTTAACATTTGGCTCGTAAATTAAAAGCTTTTTAAAAAGATTATAGTTCCATTATTTCAAAATGTAATACCTAATTTATTATACATACTAATATAGTTTTCTGTGTTCTTACAAATCAAGGATTAAATGTAGATCGGGATGAGGAACGCTCTTTATGACAGGAAGGAAATAAATAACTCGAAACACGGTAATTTTTTTGCATTTCTTTTCATTTCACCAATATCTTTAGGATAATGGCATTAAAAAATGTTTATTAATATAATATGTATACTTTCCTTAAAATCATCATACTCGTATTCTCATAGCGTAATAATCATAATATATAATTATTGTAATATATATCTATATTTATTTATATATAATATATAATATATATTATGTTTATATGTCTTGCATATAGAGAATAGTCAATTAGATAGTAGGTTGTGTAGGTTTTTGTTGTGTTTATTTATTCATCATTTTTTATTTGTTTAATATTTAATGTATAGGTATTCCATTACTAAACATACAAAAGCGGTATAAAGCTCGATCCTCACACGCTGTCTATTTATAGTAATAATCATCGCGTTCTTACAAGTTTTTCCTTAAAAATTGCGTTACGAAATACGTTTTTTTGTCCGTTTTTCTTTTTTTTTCCACCGCATTTTAAATCTAGGCGTAGCCGCGTAATGCGCTAATGCTTACAGTGTACTTCCTGTTCGTCCTTTCGCTTAAAATACCTCCCCGGCGGTGCCTCGCGTCGCGCCCCAGGACCAGAAGGAAGGATAGGCCCCGGTGACGCGAGAGAGAGAGAGAGCGGCCGCGGGAAGGGAGGACGCTTAAGCCCGAAACTGCCAGGACCCATATTGACCGTGTCCTCCGCTCTGAGAGTAGAGCATTGATTAATTAACGCAAACTCGTGTAGTGCGACGTAGACGACAGGTTGGTCGACCTCCGTCGCCCCGTGCGACGGACCTTGACCCGAGGTCGGACCCCGAGGAGGTCGAACGACCGTCGATTGTTTCCTGACTAAAGTATTAAATGTCTACTACGTGTGTACGTGTGTAAATGTGTATGTCAAATCGCCTCTCCGAGATCCCCCCATCTTTCGCCTCGCGCTTTTAGTCCTTAGGCCCGCGCGCGAAGGACTCGAAACGCGCGTTTTGCGAGGCTTTCTGTGCAAACGAGATCGATCACGCTCGGAGAAACGATTCGGGGATTGTTGTGTTAAGCACTAGCTCTCGATCGAAACACAGCTTATCGATATTATTATATACTCTCTTTTTCTCAAACGCGATTCTCACCCTTCGTTTTACTTTCCGCTTTGTGTGTTTCTTCTTTTTTTTCGTGCGTCTATCTTCCCCTCAAAGTCGCTGGCGGGTGCACCGCGTGCATCTCCCTTAACGATTCCGTGATCTTTCTCCCATCTCTGTTCGCACGCTCGACGGACGTGTTCTCGACTGACGACTGTTCGAGATCGGGCCGTGCCAGCCAACGTTGCTTGGCGTGGCGAACGCCAGCTCGACGAATATCGCATCATCAGACAATCTCGTTTCTTATCATTCATATTTATTCGCTGTCATTCGCCTAGTAAGCATTTCCTTTTTCCTCGAAACACGCGCGAGCAATCGCTATCGGGAACATTTACAACGGCCAGCGCTCGATGTTCGCCCTCACGAAGGAATTCCTCGCGTTGTCTTCGCCTAATAGTTTTAACTTGAGCTCATCAGTCGAAAGCACGTCCGCGCAACGTATGAACTCGTCAACAATTCGACGCGTTGCAGCGTCATCGTCAATTGTCGCTCGCTACAAGATGGAGCGACGCAAGTTTACAAAGCAAACATCTCTCGTTTTTTTTTATTTTCACAACCAATATCTTAATACCAAATATATTCTTCTTAAGTCCTACCTATCCACATATCATAATTATATGTTCAACATGCAATATAAATGAGAGCTCGTAAAGGAACTTATACATTTGAACATTATACAAATGCTTTCTCAATGAATCAATACATATATTATATACGAATTATGTTAAAACTCACAAACATGTACAACTTTCAGCACAAAGAAAGAAACAGCATATACTTTATACCTTTTATTTGGATTAACATTACGTCATACTCGAGAATCTGGATGACAATACGATGTCGAAACTTAAACTATAACAATCTGAATAAACTCGTGATTATTACGGGAATCCCTTTCGTCATTCTGTGGAGCAAAGATGACAATTACTGTCAGCGACCCGCCAGCTAAAGGTACAGCGTAGTATCTAATAACCCGAGTTAGACTCTCGCCCTCAAGCCAACCAAACAAATATAATCGCATACAATTACAATACGAATTATTAAATATCAACTCTTATACTCTAACGATAGAATGATCATAATAAGAGTTTGGCAAGCGCTAAGGAAATAGTGCCGATCGTACAATGTAGTGTATCTTGTGTGTGTCTCTCCTGTGTGCACATTATACGTTTCCTCTGTGTGTATACTCTTTCATTTTATTCACAGTTTCAGTGGCGTGTATAGCAGCATTCCGACAGCGAGACGATCGAAAAAACGGTCACTCGATCTGTCGATATGCGTTATATGCGTATCGGTCCGTAAATGTATTTTTGCGATTTCTCGCGTGGAAATATATTAAGCTTAGATCTGCCTAGAACAATTTCGAAAACCGAAGCTCGACAATAGACAAGTAACGTCCTTCGGTGTTAACGGCGGCAATCGATTAAATTCGATTGCGGCGATATATCGCGGAATCAGTAGACCTCATAGATATCAATAGTCTCGAAAAAAGATGTATTTATTGATTATCCAGATACGTCGACGTTCTTGATTTATTGCATGCGTCTTCGAGGAGAATTTGACGAGGGAGGAGCGAGGTGGAGAGAGCTCGCTGTTTTCCCAGGTTCATAAAATTTCATCGTAAATGCGAAAAATCCACGGCCGAGGACGACGATCTACGTTTTTAAATACGCGCCCTTTCCCGTCCCACATTTTTTTTTGCAAGTCACTTTCGAATAGATTTTTATCAAAAATATATTTATCTATATATCTGTGTATACGTTTGTCTCACGCCTGTGTTCCTCTTTCCATTTCTCACTTTTTAGTCCACGGCATCGATCGGCCACCAAACGCTCGAGTCTTACGTACGGATATTCGAACGATCAAGGAATTCTTGATGGTTCGGATATGGAGTCGTTGGGTCGCCGGTGTCCGCCGTCGGAATCAATCGTACCCGATACTTTGTCCCCCGGCTCGTCGTCTACGATCGCACGAGATCTTTCCGCTTGACAATCGCCCCGGACCCATCCTCCTCTCTCCTCCTCCGTTAATTTTCGCCTCGAATCGTTGACGCTGATACGACAATTAAACAGAGATCAGTCTCGAATCTGTTATTATTTCGAATACTCGGCGCGGACTTATGTGTGGTCCTTCAAAAAACAGCGTATAAAACGTTCTCGGTAAAAAACTCCCTGGAAAGATTATGTTTCTCGAGTCTTATCTTCGGCAGTTGCAAGTTACGTTTACGAGGCGATATGCACTTCTATCGACCGACGAACGAAAGCCACTTACGGTAAAAAATAACGTGCGGGATCGAACCTTCGAATTCGATAATTTTTACATCAACTCGAGGAGAATTTGGTTTGGGATTCGATCGAGCACGAGTTTTCCTTTGTTTGATGTAATTTTTTGATAAATTCATAGATGTTTAACATTCGGATATCTTTCTTGATTGCCGCTTGTCGATCGAAGTGCAAAACCTCGGATATTATTTTCATTTATTGCTCCTAAATAGATGTATGTGAATTGCATGTATGCGTGTTTACACGTATGGAGGTACATACACGGGAAGTTCCACTAAGGTGTTGGCGAATCTGTGTAACGATGTAACGTGTAATGCGTGTGTCGGTTACGTGTACATATCCCATATAGATAATGCATCGTAAAGGGGGGAAACAGCTAGAAAGAGATAATTCTTTAAATAGATTACCGGTATTCTCTCGTCTATATCCATAGGCGGGTGCATGCAATAAACACACCGAGAGCTCTAACTATACGATACTGATTTTCCGAAGCTTACATGTCTAACTGCACGTGAATTAACTCACGCGCGGCTCCCGTAATATGCGTTTTCGTTCACTTCGTGGTTAAATTACCATGTCACTTAAGACCAGCTCGACAAAGATTCCGTAATACTGCGAGCGATTCCCGCTCGCGAGCGTTACCCTACCGCAAGGGACGACTGTCAACAACGAGATTAGCATCGAGAAAGCGATCGAGTTAACTCTGAAATCGCCGGCATTGAGGTAAAACTTGACGTGCGTATTGATATACGTATCGATATGATATAGCAAAACGGAAATTATCTCTTTTGTCCATATACATGTTATATTTATAAAAATCTATATACGCCGTGTGGATGTATGTGGGAGAAGGGAGAGCGGGGTAGGGGTTGAGGGGGAGGGGGGAGACACGCGTGAATCGCGAGATTCGACATGCATCGTTGCACGCTTTCAAAGTTATCGCGAAGCCTCGATGAAAATGTTCCTGAGAATTTCAAGGGGGGGATCAGTGGGGCCGCGCCTTAAGTGCTAATGGCAGTCCGGATCGTTAACACATAGCTACATGCGCGTATATTGTATATCATACTTCGCTAATAATGTTAACGTTCAGTGAACCTAGCGCTAGGTAAGTTTATGCGGTACATTTATCATATAAACCATTTCATTTAATTTTCATATTCGTTTATCGTAATAATTCCTACACCAGGGAAAACATCGTTAAACATTATCTCTCTCGCCTAATATTACTCTTTTTTCTCTTCTCGTCGCTCTCTTCCTTTCACTCTCTCGCGCTCAGTAATAATTAATAATCTTCTTTTTCATTTCTAATTTATTATTTCTTTCTCTCTTTCTTTCTCTCTCGCTCTCTTTCTTTCTCGCTCTATGTCTTTCCTCGTTACGCCTTCGTCGTCTAATATTTTATTCAGCGCTCGATATAGATTATTCATATTAGAAAAATTTGTACTCTTATAGGGGAGGTATCGAGGGATACAGCTGCCTCGCTGTTGTTCTATATTTTCCATGATTTGAGGGAACATCTTACCCAGTCTCGCATGTGTGTCACTTCCTAAATCGAGTAACATCCTCTCGCGATCTAGCCAAGTCGTGCAATATCGCGCGTCGGTTAGAACGTGCATCGCGTTCGCGCACTTTTTTTCCGTCCTTGTAAAATGTCCCAATTCGTGTCAGGTGTCAGCCAGGTAACCGAACGAGGCACGCGAGGTGTCCAATCGCAAGAACAAGATTGATAAAATATTTACATGGTAAATAAATCGTCAGATTCCGTAACTTGCGTTATAAATTTCGATCACCCTGATGTTTTAAAAATAAAATACAGTGTGGTCGTGTCCAAAAATTACCATTCATATATCTAAATCGCTACTTATTGAAATAAGGTAAAAAGACGAAGGTCATGTACGTGTGCGCAGTGATTTTTATGTGATAGAACATGTCGACTCTTTTACCGATTTTACACATTTATATGTCGCGATTGGACAGCCGCGGGCCGCGTTATCATTTTTTTTTTGTATCCTTGTTGAAACCGGTACGGTCGAACGAAATGGAGAACTCAGTGGCGAGAAATCGGGTGAGGAGCTCGGTAGGGTACGATCGGGAAAACGGAGTAAGATGGGTTAATTTTTCAGGCGATGGTTAAAAGATCCTTGCAAACCGCAATCACTCTTCTTTCATTCACGACCGCTAAACTGAGTCACGATTGCGTTCACGTAGCCTTGCTCGCGAGTTCCGTCTGCCAATCTGTATTCACCGTTTTAGCACGATAGAAGAATGCGCGTGCGGGAAAACGCCAGACTCTTTACGAAGTCGCGACGCGAGCCCATCGTGACTCCGACTAAGCTACACGAGAATGGGAAATAGCTTCGTTAAAAATGCATAAGTATACGCGTGTGTATATATATATGTTTACCACGTGCAAACGTACCTACAAGATTAGGACTTGATACGAACTATGACGCCTAAGGATGAGGAGTCCCATTTTCTCTCCGCGAAAAGGACTGGTTAACCGTGAGCGATTCTAAGCCAAATTTTCGATCAAACCGTACACCGCTAGTGGTAATATGTAATATGCGTTTACCGCGTTATCGCTTATCACGCTATTATATGTACGTGTACACGTATATGTCCATTATGTGTGCGTATATATGTATATATAATATTACCAAACCGTCGTTATGACCGCCTTTTGTAGGTTCCTTCGAAAAAAGCTCCGACCTCGCGCGACCTCAACTTCAACGTTTCCCTCCCCCTCGTTGCCCTCCTATTTCCGACAAAAATCCCGCGCAACATCCATCGCGAGTTCCGACGCTCGCGACTTCTTGCGCGCGTGGCGATTTCGCGCTCGTCGATGCCACCCGATTGTTCGTTTTATTTGGATTGTTGTCCTTTTTTGTCCCTCTCGACCGAAGATCGTAGGAAGGCGAACGAGAGTCGTAGGGCAGGGCAGTAAGACATGGAAAGGCTATCGCAATTCACTGTTTTCTCCGTTCCTTTCATCCTTTTTATCGTTCATAGCCATCTCTCTCGCTTCTCTTTTTCCTCTCCGTTCTTATTCTCTCTCTTTCTCCGCTCCTCTCTCACCGCCCTCGGAAAAAAAAATAGATCTAAACGTCCGCGATGGGAGATAAAACAGGAAATCGGAAAGAAGTCTGGTGCGCGATGTTTCAGAAGGCAGGGACGTTTTAACGTCGCTCGAAGTCTCGATTGTACGCGGAATCGAAAGAATTCACTCGTTAACCGGGACTCCAATGACGACGAAGTCGGCAGCGATACGGTAAAGAAACGTTAGACTGTCCTTAAGTGTGTACTAGCTGTATATCCGTCAAACGCGTAGCCAATTACGGTTCGTCACAGTAACGACTTCGAGAAGACACGAATGAATCTGATTTCCGTAAACGACGTCTGTCGCAAAATACGACGATTACGAAGCTGATGAATAAATGATGAAATGACAAATAAAAAACAGCGCGGTTTATTTTATTTTATATCGCGCCCATTTTTCACGATTATCAAATTGTATGCATTGCAAATAAGCCAGTCGGTGGTTTTATCTCATCAATCTTCTTCAGACAAAAAAACCTCATTATTCAGGTTCATGACATATATATATATCTTTAATTTTTAGAATTATGAGCTTCTTTTGGCTCATCTAAAAGAAATCGTGAAAATTAAAACAATGTACTCTTTGATCGACATGAGAAAAAAGAACTAAGATATAATGTAGTCAGCATACGTATAAAACAAACGTCTCGATGTGCAAGTGCAATCGTTAGAAGACCTCGCCGTGCCTTAAAAACTCTACGAGTTTAATCTCACTACAAACGATATCGGATGTTGATCTCCGATGGAGAGCGGCAATTTCTTTTTACGCGTTCACTTTCTTTTCCCTCTCTATCTCTCTTTTTCCCGCGCTTCCTCCCGTAGAAAAAACACCAGACCTTTCGTCACCTTTCACCCCTTTCCACAAACTTCCCGTTCGGTTGTCCCGTTTGGTCCGCACTACCAGCATGATTATTCGCTTTTGCATTGCAAAATGCTTGTGTCTACTATGATTTCTTTTTTTTATTTTTTGGATCGCTTCCATGCCTGCCGTCCGATCGGTTTCTCTCCTCTCGATTCGCTTAAACGACTAAGTAATACGACTAATTGTTAAGTGTTTAAAACTACGCGCGGCCTCCGAACGAGGCTTCGCCGCCGTATCCTCGTTCCGATACGAGGGCGGATCAAAGTGCGATTATAGAGGAGCGTACCCTATATACTTATACGGGATTACTTATCAAAGGTTTACATCGACGACACACCCTGCAAACGGTTTAACGTTTCGAGTGCCTCGCGTTCGCGACGACGCGGAAGCTTCGCGATCGATCGTGCCCGAGCGGATCATCGGGCAGGGACTAGCTTTTCTCAGAAGATCGTTTCGATGCGGCACGATCGTCGATCTCGCAGCGATCTCTACTCTCGCTCGGTTCACGTTCCCTGTTCTTTTTTTTCCCCCCTCGTTACGGAAGGTTTGCCGATCTCTAACGTATCGGAAGGGCTAAGCAGAGGCGAATCTTCGATTACTTCCGAACCCTTTTCGATATCTATATTCGATACTAACGTATAACGTTGCATTGGCGTTTCCGAAATTGCCGACGAATTGCTTGCCTTAAACTAAACTTAACGACGTTTCTTAATTTTGATAAATACTACCGTGTTAATTTTCCGCACGAACCCTTCTCTCCGTCTTCGCGTGATCGACTTGGCGATCGCTTAAAAAAATAGGGTACAAAAATTATTCATCTAGATTTGCGAGATCTTACCGAATCTAAAGTCGCTTCTCCGCGCGTATTTTCAGTATTACTCTTTTTTTTTATAACACAGCCGAATAAAAATGCCCGAAATACGTCTAAGAAACTTATATCGAGAATCTTATTTTTTAACGCCTGATCCGCGTTCGCCCGAAGAACACCTCGATTTTTTTTTAATTTTTATTTTGTAAAAAAGAAGTCTACCCTTATAAGATCCACCGTGAACTTAGCCCCCATTAAAAGCGCGACGACTACGAGAGCGTATGTCGATCAATTTGCGCAATTGCTCTCTTTCTCGGTCAAATTTCGTTTCGCGATTTTTTTCTACTTTTTCTTTCTTTTCTCTTTATTCTCGCGTGTCCGTTAGCTAAACTAATAAAGAACATTACGAAGTTTGCCGCAATCGAGTCGGCATTACTGTCGCGATTGGTGTTGATTTACAGTGACACATCTTCCCTTTTTTAAAAACGACAAGAAACGTACGTCGTACAGTCTTACGCGGGTACCTTGTGTACGTATACATCGAAGAACGTACATTCGTCGTCGTCGTCGTTGCTGTTGTCGTTTTACGCCGTTATTAGCCCTCGGGATCAGCATATATAAATCAATTGCGCAGCCCGCGGAGCATACAGGGCGAAACGCGAGCTACTTAAATGGTACCATTCGCGCGGGTCGTACGCGAAGAAACGTCGGTTACGCTACAAAAATCCAGCACGTTATTCCCGATGGTGCAATGGTGATCCATCCACCCCGCGCATGCGGACGTTCGATTTAACGCCGAAAGCGAAACTTTCCACCGAGTCGAATAACGGCCCGTTCGGAGAACTTGGAAAATTGTCAATTGGGCTTAATCGAAGATCCGTCACGCGCACCTGTAAACTATTAGCGTGCCAGGGAGAGTCGCTTCGCGATTAAGACGACGGGCGCGAATGGTTCTCCAGCAATGATTATGCCTACGAATACAAATCCGACACGACGCCATTTACACAGACGACGTTTTACATAAATCTACTGACTCGGGGTTATAGGGGTGGGTTTAAAGGGGTATATATATATACGTATATTATATATATGTATGTATGTATGTATACGCTACGAGTGCGATTAAATGCACGAATAGGAAGGGAGTAGCACATCCACACGCCATTCAGACACATCGGTTAACCCCTCTAAGGAAATTGGCTGCAAACGGGTACTTTTGGTATAACGGGGGAGGGGAAGGGGGAGCCTACGAACTAGCGATTAATGCGCGTTCCGTTAAATCCTTAATTACGCGTGTCCTCGCAGCTAGCTCGCGCGCGAAAGGCCCACGCGTGTACCGCCCACGCGCAATCTTTCGCCGCAAGCTGCGTGAAAAATTCGACATTAGATAAAAGAAGAAGAAGACAAAGGAAAAAGGAAAGAAAACCGATCTTATCGTCTTAGAAGTGCGCGACTATTCGTCATTGATTACGAAGTTGCGATTTCGCAGTGCGCTCGTGCGTGATTACTATCGTCGATTTGCTTCCTGAAATCTGCGAAGTTTCGATTGGCCCACGGCTCGAAAAAGAAAGATGGAAAGGAAAGCGGATGTTGGGAGCTACAATCGGGAAGTGGTTTGGTTTTCGAGAATGCGCTAATATGCTGAGCCGTGAACCAATTGTCTTTTTACACCTTCCGTCAAATGTCGCAATCCTGCGTACCGATCCGCTCTTTATTCACGTCTTCGTCCTTCACGAACATTCCCCCGCCTCCGCGTGTCCTCCGCGTTTGCTCCATCAGCGGTTTCGTATATGTGTCAATGGGATTCGTTTTAGGCCACGCGCCGACATCGCGCCATTACCAGAGCGATGAGTTCGAAATTGGAGCATGAGGAGTTCGTGACAAATTGAGCATTAAGTTTGAACCAACCAAAATATCAGTATCGACTCTACTGATGGAATGTGTTCTTATGTTTTTCCCTTTTGCTGCATTTTTAAATAACTCGTTGGCACATTGTTATGCATTTCAATATAAACAAATTTAACGTTTTTTTTTAGCGAAAGTAGATCTTTTAAAATTGTCGCAAATATATCACGCAGTCTTAAAAATGCGAAGCACTATTAAATGATTTGATTGTTCATTCTTATAGTCCGTGAGAACTATAATGTACAGAATTTCCAATATAGCAAGATTATATCCAAGAATGTGAATATAAAAAATGTCGCGTAATGTATCATAGGATACTCTGAACTCATCGCT
Source organism: Temnothorax curvispinosus (assembly GCF_003070985.1). Classification (NCBI taxonomy): domain Eukaryota; kingdom Metazoa; phylum Arthropoda; class Insecta; order Hymenoptera; family Formicidae; genus Temnothorax; species Temnothorax curvispinosus. The sequence continues at coordinate 267,910 of NW_020216915.1, read as the reverse complement.
ACAGTATAAGAGTGTAAAATAACTTAATAACATTGCAAACGCCATTAATAAAGAGAATCCGGCTTCACGATGATATCTTTAACGTATAGTCGTCAGAGAGACACGCAAAGGCGAGACGGCAGCGTTATATGTTAATAACAACATTATGCTCCTATGTACATTTGTACCTTGGCCAACGTATCCAATCGACTCGATTACGGCCGAGCCCCCTGCATTCGTTCAAAAAATTCCACAATTTCGGCCACTTCTTGATAGAGACCCACTTGAGCTAGGCGTTCCCGCCTCTCACTTAAAAATGCGTTACTTTTCCATCATTCACGTCTTAACAGCAGCATTTCCTCGCCGCATTATCTCGCGAATCCTCGGAGGGGGATCGAGAGAGCTCGGCTCCTTCAATCGTAGAACGTGAAAGACAGCCGGTGTGTGTACTATTTATGACGTCGGCGAACGGTGCCCTCCTTGTCTCACGAACGGTCTCCTCTTTCCCTCCGAGAGTGTCCGGACTCGCCGGAGCACCCTTTGATCTCCCTCATCCCGAGAATCTCTATAAGCAAAACGGTTCTCGCAAAAACGTTGGCAATGGAGAAGACCAGAGCGCGATCGATGGACACGAGGGGGTGCACGCGAGTCGCCGACGTGAGAAAAACAAAACCGCTCTCCAGTAGCGCACTCGATAAAATTTCTTCGTCGTTCTAACGTTTCAGTATAACAATCATTAGGCAACGTACATTAATTACATCACTTACAGGATTAGCGACGGAATTGGGAATGGATGCGGAGGGGTTGAGGGGGGGGGGTGGGAAAGGTAGAGGAAGATGGACAGGATGGGGGATTCGATAAATCCATTGAATGTCGACGTTCGCCATCGGCGGACGGGGAAGGAGACACTGCGGGATTTCGTATTTCTGTGAAACTTAATCGAGAGACGCGGGGTGCGAATTCCGTGGAATTCCGCGCGATCATTTCCCCCTTCGATACCGATGTTCGCTTCCGACGCGAACCCCTCCTGGTTCGTGTTCTCATACTCGTCTCTCGCGTAAATCCGGCGTCTAGAGCGCGATGAGCGCAACCACGTATCGTTTCCATCCATTCTTCTCACTTTGTACGTCTTTCGATAAGAATGTAACGTTCGTCGACGGGCAGCCTAGACGTGCCGCGATTCGATTCCCTAAATCCGCATCCCTACATATATAACTCCCTTTCCATCGTATATATATCTCTCCCTCTATTCTGCATCTTTTTCTTCCTGCGTCTGAAAGTATATTTAGTCTGTAAAACAGGAGAGAATCCGTGCTGCCGCGCGGCACGGCCGACTTCGCGTGTTCGAATCATGCATGGAATTCAGGTGAAACCTTGAACCAGACTTCGCGTGAACGCCTCACGCGAAGGGGGGGCACCCGAAAAGCCGACGCGTGCCCGCGCGACTTAAGCCGACACCGGGTTCGAGAATATGGTATACACGAGTTAACGTTCATTAACGAATTAACATCACAATCAAGATATTATAGGTCGAAAGGCGCGTTAACCACCACGAAGACCACCCTCGCCCGCCGGCGAGTCTCTTTTGGCTTCATCGACCCGTGACGGTTAACGTGCGCGGAACGTGGAATTTAACTCTTTGAAGATTATGTTCCCCGTTCTGAAACCGCGTCCTCGAAATCCTCTGATTGAGCGGTATGGTAACTGTTAACACTCAGGTAAGTTCAGAGAAACGGTTTCAGCGCGGAGCCATTAAACGCAAAGGGGGTTTAAACATAACTGCCTTTCAAATAGTACGTATATCCAATAATATAAACGAAATGGAAAAACTGCGATATTGTTCTCAACGCAATAAATGTTTGCGCGATCTTCCTCTAATATAGTACGTAGGTAATAGTTACGTGATTAACTATATGTGTACTTAATGTATGCGCACTGATATAACATACGCACGTATATATCTATGTATCTAATGTATTCACGTGTTCACTTATCAATCCTTACCACATTAGAAGCACAAAACAAAACATCAAACATCATCTGCATCTACGCTCTGTTCGCGAAGTGAAAGAAGACGCAAAGAAAATAAGCCAATGAACTGAGGAACGAGCCATTAAATTGAAGAAAAACGCGAAAACTCTAAAGAAAATATCGCCGCCGAGGCGATTCAAATGCCTTAAAAGAAATTAAGAAGTCTGCTCTTGGAGGTATTTTGGACACCCCTTAACGAATTCGAATCCGGACGATTTGTCAATTAAATATTAGCGCCAAATGGAAACGTCAAATAAAACACGAATGCTATATATAATATAGTAATTATATAAATGTTCATTTATTTTAAGAGAAATGTGAGTCGAGTTGTAAAAAGATGATTTCCAATCAATGTAAAAGTAATTATCGTCTGATTATAATATTAATGGTTAATTATTTGTCAGGAAAATTAATTTTATCGTCTAGAATCAAATCTACATGCCGAAATTGATCGGCCAGAGAGAAGATCGCTCGAGCGATACTACCATGAGTGTTGGGCCTCCTTCCCATCGATCACAAAAAGTTATCACCATTTCGCGTACCCTCGCGTACGCTTGCGTAAATAATGCTGCAGGAAATCGTAATAAAAAAAAAAGGGGAAAACCAAATCAATAATCAAAAGTTTCATGAACGAGTTCTTACCGTGATGCATTTAAGAATCGAGGATTATGGACAAAAAAGGAAGAATACATTTGCTCTGCTACACGATTGTAAGTCAGCATGACTGCTTGTCAATCTCCCGATTCGCTGCAATGACTGCGACTAATAAAGACATCATTGGAAATGTGTATTTGTGTATGCGTGTGTGTGTATGTTACGCGTGCGCGTATCGCATGACTGTGACGAGAGATCACGAGGTGATTTTTACAAACGGATGCACGTTGATCTGACGGGTGGTACGGCGCGCAAAAAATTCGGTTGACGAAATAGAGATCATTACGATTGATCAAGGCGCCGGTCATTCGATACTTCACGTAGATTTTGTTTTCAGTTCTGTAATATATATTTCCTCAATGAAAAACAACTCGCTAACTACTCCGTTTAGCCTGCTATCTTCTTTTGTCAATATCGTGAAGAATCTCGGCTCTTGTGCTCACCGAATAAATATTTGCGACTAATAAATGAAATATCGACACTCCCGATTAGAGTAAATTGTCCCACACGAATGGTTCCAGCCATTTATAGCGTCTGTGATTCTCGATATTTATCCTCCGTTATCGATAACGGCAGATATTATGATGCGATCTTTACGTGTCGTCAGATGAAGTTCCTTATAATCCGCTGTTTATGTCCGTGATTTATATCTGAGAAAGTGAAGCGAATCTTCCTCTCGTGTCTCACCATCGATACCGTAGAACGCGCACTCGTGTGATTTATTTAACGCGTGCGGTTGCGTACGTGTAATAAGAATGTGCGTGTGTGATTTCTTTCTTTCGGTATATTTCTAAGGAGCCCGTATACGTTGTTTCGCGCACATTTGCGACGTACACGTTGAGAACGTACGTATATATAGATTTATATATACATATATTTCGATATATATATATACCTATAGTTGTCTAGCACAGCTGTAAAGACTCTTACTCGCTAAAAAGACAAAAATTGATGATTCTTAAACATACGTATTATTCATTCTTTCATATAATATATATATATATATATCTATCTATATATATATATTTTCATATATATATATTTCTTCATCTATTCATTTATTTTATATATATATCGATTTATTTAAACGAACTTTGACCGACGAGAAAATCGTTCCCTCACGTCCTGTAGCCACGTCAAGGCCGCGTGAAAGGGTTCCGATGAACAACCGATATAATTACTATGATTAGTACGTAATAAAATTTTCCCTCTCCCCCTCGTCTCTCTTTCTTAATCATCTCGGACATCCACAATATGACACAATAACTTATCACTAGGACGATTCGTCCGGTCGTCTACCCGATTTTGCTCGAAGACGTCGCTCGATTTCACCGGCGCGATCTCCCTCGGTTTCGAGTTTCCTCTTTCGCCCACTTCCGATATGGAGTTTCCGGGGGAGGGAGGGCGCACGTCGCGATATTCCCCAAGATCGACTTTCTATCTCAAGGCCAACATCGATCTTGGCCGAGTTTCCAATCACGCTCGATTCAAAGTCGACCGGCGCGGCGCCGGAATGGAGTCCGCGGGAGGGGGGGAGGACTGCGCACGTCTTCGCACCTCCTCGAGGCAAAGCTCGAGGACAAAATCTCACCTTCACCCTTTCTCTCCCCTACCGCCCCCTTCTCTCCTATATCACCCTCCTTTCTTTGGAAGCCGGGTGTACGACCGGCGAAAACGAAAGAGCGTCTTAACTACGAGAAAACGTCGTTCTATATAAACTTACTATTTATCGATGATTCAAACCTTCTTTTCTTTTCAAGTAAATGACTCTACACTAAACTCTATTCATAATTCAACCATTCGTAACCTCTCTACTCCATCACGGAGACTCAACCCTCTTTTCCTCCCTCCCTCCCTCCCATCAACCCTATCCCCCCTAGTCCCATACAAACGTACCACGCGAACGCTTTTCGGATTATATAAAATTCACAAACGCGGGATATAGATATCGATTATTCGGTAAACTTTCGGGTAGCGAGGAAGGCCAGTGTGTCTGGTCGACGAGACCGAGTATGTTAAAAGCTCGGTAAAGTCGTCGACAGGATCATCCCGCCACCCCCGCTGGTACCCCAGTCGTCCATATAAAAAACACTGATATACAAAACGTTCACTAGATCGACATCAAACGTTGGCGAACGGCGCGACGAGAAATTGCTAATGGATAGATACATGCGTGAAAAAACGCACGCAATGCTGCAACTTTGTTGGCTCGTGTAAAGCGCGAATACTTATGTATTGCCTATCGTTAGCCCGAATGTCTGTGAATTTTTTAAATAACAGAAATTCCTCGCAAGAAGGAATGCTGCGCGTACAAGTTTCCAGAAGGTTCAATATTCGAAATCACTGGTATGCTTATGTGAGGTTCCAGACTAACGGTTGTTTGCGCTAGAAACGCGTTATGGGACACCATAACGCGTCCATTTGCTGGATATGACTAGCTTCCTGAGATACAGGACATTCGTAATTTGTGAAGTCAAACTCGCCCTTCTCCCCCCTAAAAAGAAGAAAGTAATGCGGAATTTCAACAAAATCGAATCTTCCCTTCTTCTCAATTTATTTGTCGCTCGTATTGCTATTTCGATTTTACTGAATTGACACATACGTCTTTCGTTCTTCCACCGTACTTTCAGCATCGGCTAACACAATGATGTTACCGGCCAGTCTGATCAAGAAGATATCACAGTGCTGTGCTCTGCACGTGGAGCATATCGTACGAGGAACCCCGTGAAGCGTCGAACTTTTTCGACAATCTTCCGCGTGACGTCTTTCAAAGATTGTCGGTTTTATCGTAAGATATGACACCGAGAATCACCGGGGGATATATTTGTTCGACTCTCAAACCTTCCGGCAACTCCGCGCAACTTCCACGATAGCTCTTGGGAAACAGTGTTCTCCAACTTCATTGTATATGACGCATCTTTATACCGGACTCTCGTGAATCGGACTAACGTTGGGCGATTTTACAGCGCGATAAGCCGTTAGCAGCGAGATCTCGCTGACAGTTTCCCGTCGCGCGATTCCAACCCACGCCGTTGGATAAAAATAGCAAAAGTACAAAATCGCTATAGTTAATTACCCGAATAAAAAAGATTACCCTAATGTAACATTAGCCTTATCAACTACGGAGCTAAGTGCGCCGTCGTGCGTTGACGCACGATCGATGATAAAGACACTTGCTGTCCTCTTAGAAAAAAAGCAGCAGCTTGCTACGGCACCATCAATAGCGAAAAAGGTATCCTTTTTCCCCCTCCCCTCTCGCGACGACTCTTCTTGTCTCTGCCGTAAGTTCATCACTTCTCCAGTCCGACGACTCGAAATTCGAGTCCGACTGGGACTTTCGTCCACATGTATTCGCGTACGAAATTATAATAGAAGAAAAAGCTAAGATACTCCGAATCTCAATATTCTCGACTTCGCCTCTAATCTACGCTTACTGACACATTAACATGATCAGCCATTGCCAAAAATTGTCTAGATTCTGTAGAAAGGCTCCTACAATCACTATTTTTCTCTATTTTCAATGAAACATTTAAGATACTGTGTTCATTGTCCCTAAATTATTAACAAAGACTTACATATATAAAATTGTTATTCCGTATTATTACTTATCATTTATCTCCATTTTCGTTATTTTTTCATTAAAACAAGTACGTTAAAATAAATAGATTAATGTACGGTATATTTCGCGTAATTTAATACTTTCAAAATTCCCAGATTTAAAGATTCTCAAATTTTCTACCACCACCACATTCAATGAACACGAGGAAAAGTGAGAAACAAAAAATGCGTTTATAAATATTTAGTAAACGCGAGGAGCCTCTCTCGTAATTCTTTTTATTATAAATCTACATAATGAAATAATTCTCGTGATCGCGTGAATCCGTGTAAAGTCGCGATAAATAATCGTAACTTTTTGAAACTCGATCTTCTTGACTCCTTCCTCTTTTTACTCGCGACAGGAACTCAGAGGAGCGAGTAATAGCGCACAATACCGCCGATTCTTATTAAAAATTGAAAGCAGTAGGGAGTACAGGCGACGCGTGCATCGCACACGCATCATAAGTGATTAAGAAAAATTTCTCGTACACGCTTCCGATCGTACGAGGAACTTGAAACGATTTGGAACTGGTTTGGTCGCGTTAATTTTGAAAAGAATGTTTCACTTACCTTGAAAAATGCGTAGACGCATTGCAGGTTTTTTTTTCTCTAAAGACCAATTTTGTGTGTCTTACGTCTCGATAAAACTTCGCGCAGAAAAACAAAGAAAAGGTTCGAAATAGCGATATTTTCTTATAGATCCAGACTTCGCCTCATTTTGAGGGCGACAATTGAGCCCATTTCGATGCCTCCAACGTCGCTCGAAATTTTTATCGCACGTGCTGTGAAAACGAAATTCAAGTTCCTTTCGCCATCGATCGAGCAGCCGTACTGCGCTTTTTAATCTGCATTGTCGAAGGTGGCGAGTTCGATAACGGTCAGACAAAGAACGACGAAGATACGAATTGCAAAACGAATCTTGGAAAAAAAAACGGACGAAAGATAGAGAATACTAAAACGCTGCTTTTGCTTGGCAATTGCTCATTTGGCACTCTGAGAAAACGTACGGTCGAGACGAAACGATCGGAGAAGGACTCAGACGCGATCGTCCTTGCCTCCGGCATTAAACGCGCGAGAAATTAATTAACGCGGGAGTTTAGTTCTTCGCGCACAGGAAACGCGCGAGTTGTCCGACTCGCCAACTCGTTGGCTGTCCAAGAATGAGATTTTCTCCAACTGGATACATCCTCAATTCGCCATTGGCTGAGCGTTTTCCTGTGCATTATTTTTTCATATTTTTTTTTTCGTTTTTTGACCCCCTATCTCCTTATCTCACTCTCCTTCGATCTTCCAATGAATCGTGAACGAAACTGCGTGACTACTTCACATTAATAATTTTTAAAATTTCATTTTATTTCTTATTTGTCATCATTAATTGTTTCTTATATGATACGCAGAAGAGAAATTCGTGTCTACTAAAGATATGAACATCGTTCTTCTTTTTGTCTCTTTCATCACGATAGTATCTTTTTTCGCAGAGCATACAAATAACTAAAACTGTAAAAATAACTACAAATATTACATACGAAAAAATATGGAAAGTTCAAATTTAAAAAAAAAAAAAATATTTAAAAAACTACAGTTGCCGCGTTATTTTTGTGTATCTCGAATTGATAACACCGTGCAGCGAAATAAAATTTAAACATAGATTTTTCACGTAGTATACTGTTAAAAAAAAAACATACATCGCTCATATAAAAAAATGCATACTGTCGTCAATCGGACACATGACCAATGGAGAAACAAAAACGAACGAAGAAAAAACCGCTACGTGAAGACATAAAGAAGTAGCCGCGCAGCTTCACGATCTTCAATCGCGTTACGCCTCACACACACGCGGGGGGGTATTGTATTATCTCCTAAATATACCTCCCGACGTACGGATTAAGTATACTTTTTTTTTTTTTAATCGAAGTAACGTAAAAAAGGTACACGATCGACTATACTACCTTGAGAACGGTGGGCGGTCTGTTTGTGGGACGGCCGCTATTGGTGGACAGCAACGACCAGCATCGCCAGAAAAAAAAGGAGGTTCTCTTCCTCTCCAAACACACTTGATTCTCTCCCACTTAATATGTTATATACACTGGCTACCTCGGACGATCATGACTTTCCGCGAGAATCGTCCTGCACTCGAGCGAGCGACGACGGGATCGGAGGAACGAGGGAGCCGTGCACTCTTTCATCTAGACGAAAAAACGCGTGTGTACACAGCGCGAGCGGTAGTCCCAAAAACGATTGGTATTTTCTTCCGATGAGTTTACCTTTTACCTTTTACGACCGGCGTGAATTTCGCCCGTCTCTCACGGCAGCAACGCTCCTGTCCCGGAATCGCGGAAAGTCGTGACGCGCGCCCGACCGAATCAACGTTGAAAACCCATCGAATGAGTCGTAGATCCTTAAACAAAATCAACATGGCCGCCATAAACGTATAAACTAATAAAATGTAAAAAAAACAACGTGTTCTCGATTATCTAAGTAACAAACGATAGTTATTTCTTCTTTCTTATCCCCTCCCAATCTTTCCTAGAAAGTAGCCTTTTTTCTTCTTTTCTTTATACACGTTTACAATAAAGGAAGTCGACCTTTCTCTCTGTGTTTAATATCTTTTATATATCTCCGCCTAAATTTATTTCATGTATTTATTATTATTATTTTTTTAAAGCAATTCTACTATATATTATGAAACGGGAGACGGCGAAGCTATCACTTGTCATCCGAAAGTATTCGAAACCGTCTGAGATAGATGATTCAGTTGGTCGTAAAAAATTTTATGCATAAATGATGACACGCAAATTTTTGCAAAACATTTTGCTAGTTAAAAATCACCTATGTCAGAGAAACACGTCCGTAATGACAATCGTCAAAACAATGTATACTAATAAAAAATTAATTGTCGTTGGTCCAACAAAACGTACAATAAATGCCTTAAGACACTTAAAGAGCAACATTACGGGAGAAATAAAATTACACTAATTTTGCAAGTCTCGCTTCGCGCGCATCGTCAAACGAAAAACGTTAATAATTCGACGTCTCCCGCTTAGAATCAACCTAGACAAACAAATCTAAAATCGACGTTAAAAAAAAGAAACATCTTAAATTTGATTAGTACTACGGGAATGCGCCAAGGGGCTCGCGCGTCGTACCGTTATCGCATAGTATAGCCATTTGACTGTTAAAAAAAAGATTCCTAAGAAGTTACGAAGTAATAAGACCAGCTATCGACCGAAATAAAAGAGACGAGGAATTAATACATCGGTGGATCCGGCCGACAGCACGCGCCAGGAAAGATCGGCGGCCCCTGTGCGCGTTCGCCATCGTCAAAATCTCCTACAGGTCGCGAGAGGAGGATTCTAGATTACGGTCGTCCGGAACAGGGAGATCGACTTGTAAAAGAGAGGATACAAGTCGGCCGCAGTGGTGCGCATACGGCGACGGTTCGCTAAGTTCTCTAATGGTTACGGCCACTGGCTGTAGAGCTGAAACTGCTCGCGGGTGAAGCAGGCCGAGAGCGGTTTCACGAAGTGGGCGTCGACCGCCCTGCAGTGCGGGCAGCCGAAGACGCGGCTGTAGTCCGAGTAGAAGTTCAGTCGCTGATGAGGGTAGATCAGGGGTTTCTGGCAGCTGTTGCACTGGAACGAAAACGGAACGACGGTGCGTTCATTTCGTGCGGTGTTTTCCCTTCCCTGCGGGCGGGCGTAACGAATCGGCGCGATAGAACTAGCATGCAAGCTTCGATCGCCTAATTACTCTAATTCGACACGTGTTGCAATTTCGTATTGCAAACTGCACAAGTTCCGTTTTTGAGATCGTCAATTTGTAAAAAAAAATTGAGACAAAGATGAGATGAATATTAGCATAATATTGTAACCCGCATCAATATCAAACTGAGAGAAATAAATGAAACAAGTGACAAAAGATGATTCGAGGCTTTTATCTCGATAATTGTACGATTGCATGAGATATAGCGTTAGTTTTTTTTTTTTTAATTTTTACATCCGAGAACATATCACCCGGGGTGATGTATTAACACTCGTGCGTTAAAAAGTCAAAGTTCGATCGGGTTGGGGTCGGTCGCTCACGAAATCGGGGCTTACCTTGAGTCGTTCGCTGCAACAGGGCATGGCAGCGAAGATATCGTAGCTGTACATGGTGCCGAGGACCAAGCTCGAACCATCCCACGGTTGGGTACAGAAACGGCAGCGTACAGGTTGCCCGCCGCCCTCCAAACAACTCATGCATACGGCTGACAAAAATTGTGTACGACCTTCGACCTTCACCTGGAATAAAATACCGAAAAACCGAATGTGCAATTGGAATCTTGCGAAACCATTCAAATATTGCGATAGAATCGCGGGCGAAAAATATGATAGGGAATAAATTGCGATTTAAATGGTTCGCGAAACTCTGTGCAAAATTTGCAATCAAATTGTTAATCAATGTGCAGAAATAATTTGTACATACAGACAGATACTGTGTACTGCTTATTAAGAGGTTATTGAAGTGTTCTCTAAGCATTTAACGAAAGAACGAGGTATGTTAAATAATATATCAATTAATTCTCATTTAAATTGAGATAGCTTAATCTGTTAAATTGCTGAATCCACTAAAATTTTCAAGTTGCTTAATTAAAATTTTGCTTTACTCTTTCAATGAGAAACTCAGTGGCTAAGATATTTGTAAAATTTTCGATAATGAAAACGTACCTCAGCACAAGCGGGCGAATGCTGTCTGGGTGACAAGAAGAATGTGCCGTCCACCAGCGGGTACCTGTCGAAAACCAGCATGGCAGCGCGACAAAGGACGCACGTAACTCGAGACCACTGCAGAGCGGCCAATGTCGATAGGATGAAGCATCTGGTGTCGTCGTTGCCGTGATTTCCCTCGTCCTCCATCTGAAAACAAACCGTTAACAAACACATCGTTACGTTGCGTGCGCAATCGTGTTGTATAAACATAAATGTAATAATATATATATATAAATGGAAGAGAGACTGCCCGTGCTCGTAACAACTCGTGAATTTATCTTTCTCTACAATTCTCCTCGAAGAAAATAAAAAAAAAAAAAAAAATACTGAAGAGAAGAATGAATTTTTCTTTCAAACTAATTACGAGTTCAAGCTCGAACATCTGACGGGAAACATCGCCGGTTACGTCGAGCAAAAGACTTGAAGCTACTTTGAGCGGAAACGTTAGTCGGTAACGATGTCCAATCTCTTCGTTCGATCTCGTTTCCCGCCTACTTGCGAGAGTGACGATAATTTGAATGCAGAATTCCCCATCCGGTAACTCTTACACGCGCGCGAAGTAATAACGTCGGCGACATCAACAAAGCTCGTCCTCTCATCCGTGCCCGCCTTGCTCGTTAAACCAGTTTCCGTGGGACGCTCGCCGTAGCCCGCGGGAGGAGAAAAGTATACGCGGGCCTTGATACTGCCGCCGTAAAAAGACCGAAGGCGACGGCGAGGGTGGAAAATTCGAAGGATGCAACGCGGCGCGCCGGGCGTCTCCTCGATAGCGGATAAACTGCGAAGGCGGTGGCTACGAAACGCCGTAAAGATTTTCGTGACGAGCGAGAAGGGGCGACTGGATGGAAAAAGGATGCAACGCGTTTCGCCTGGATCAAGGCACTAAAGGACGAAGAAGTGTGAAAAGTAGCGCCGTGAGACGGAAACCCGGATGGAAGTTTCGGAAAACGCGCACTAAAGGTTCTCATAAGCGGCGAAAGAAAAGGGCAACAGGAGGCACAACGAGGTACTTCCAAGAAATCTGTCAGCGAATCTTAATTGTGTCTTAGAAAAGTCTGTTGAAGTAGTCTCCTCCCGAGCTGGAGGTGAAACGAAAAAGCTGGTGACGGTTGTACCACAGTAAAGAATTAAAGGTTTTAATAACGAACTAAATGAGGGAACGTAACGGTGGCGAAAGAAGCACGAGCTCTGTAGTCAGAGAAACTGCAACAGGAAGGAAAATTGAAAGGTAGCGGCGAAAAGGCTAGCGAAACGGCGACGAAGGAAGCGGAAACGGGCGACTTTGCCGACGAGGAAAAACTGTCGCCAGTAGACGACATTTATAACCATAGTAAATAACCAGTCTTTCTACTTTGTTACTACAAGGGAAAAAATAGAATGGGCGACGAAAGGATCGATGTTTGTAGAATAGAGAAGTAGAGGCGTGAACCTTCGTGTTATGATTACATTATTAGATCACTTTTGTAATTGATAAAGAAAATACGATCAGTCAAAATGTATGCAGCAGCAGCAGCATTAAAGTAATTAAATTGTCGATTATTGGCAGATCTCATTTAGCCTTTTACCTAAATGCCGAGCGATCAGCTAGATTGAGAAAAAAATTTCATATCTCTCTATTTATTCCAGAGGCCCAGAAACTCGGCTTTGTTCTCGTCGATACGTGACGTCCCGTTCATCCGTAAGATTCCACGAAGATGAAAGTATATTTCCAGACTGCGCCGGAGAGGTTTTCGAGTACTTGGAGTGACCGAGGGACACGAGTGGCGAAGCAGGGAAAGAGAATGCGGGAATGAGGGAATAAATGAAAGAGAAAAGAGACACGACGGAGAAAGGAGAAAAACCGCAGCTCTTCCGACCAACGTATTCGTAGATTCGAGTAAAGAGAGAGAGAACAGGAGTCCTTGACGCATCCTCGGATGCTCGAGAGACCCATACAAGCCACGCGTACATCCATTTTTCCATCCATCCATCCATCTCGCTGTGAGGACTCAACGCCAGTGTCGAAGAAATAAATTGAATTGGTACGTCCCTCGTATTGCCACGCGACGTACGATCCAGGCCCATGATCGAAAAGAAGCACTCGTTTTTACAGCTTCGATTAGGACCTAAGATTGCGCAACGCTGATACGACACGTAACGCTTCCTAGAATTTTATTGCGACTCGTAAGCCTGTCGAGCGCTAGCGCGAGCACGAAATACTTTTGCGTGAAACATAAGAATTGCTTTCGACATGATATTGTTTGATGAAATATTTTATTTATGAAATATCAACTGTATGCAAGGTATATACGTTCTATTACAATCCGTAATTATCGTCGTTGGCATAATCACTATTTGTACTACTTATACTTATTTTCGCATTCCATTTTTTAACTCCCATGTTTAATTTTAATAAATGTTAGTTTAATTTTAATAAATTCATTATATAGCGTCCTTTTTTGTCTGTAATCTATCAATATTAAAATATTTTCAGCATTCGAAGCTAGAAAAAAGTATTTAATTTTAAAGAGGATCTAGAATTTTTAACAACAGCGGCGAAAGGCGAATGAACTGCGATAATTTCGACAAGCCTAAAAATCGAAGAGAAAGAGAGAGAGAGAGAGAGAGAGAGGCGCCAGAAAACGACAGGGGTGGTGAATCGTAAATCGTGGTGTACTGTAAAGGGACTTACACCGGCGGCGTCGCGGATTATCGGAATTCAATAATGCGGGACGATACAAATAAATGAAAAAAAATCTACCTTAGCGCCGCCGCACACTCAAAGTGAAATATAATAAAGAACTGATGTTAGCGAGACAGCGAGACCATATCTTTCCCCTTATTACTTAGGGCAGCTTTTCATCGAATGCAATATAATAAGATTCTCGAAAGAGGATTACTCGATAAAAGTAAACTCAGAAAAACTTTAAATTGCAGCAATTTATAATATCTCGCAGTTCATAAATTAAAATTTAACTTTTCCTCTAACTAAATAAAAATAAATATAGAAATCGAGTAGCTACCTACGCGTTGGAAATTTATCAATTACTTAAAAATATTTAAATAAAATTGTTGGGATATCGCTCACAATGAAAGCTCTGACGGAAAGTATTCTACTTTTTTCCTCGATCTTATAGGTCAAATTAAAAGTCTTAAACGATTTCTATCGATGTAGAGGCTCGTGCATTCAACTTTATCGCACTGGGGGCAAAGGAAGGAAAAGGAGAAGGAGACGTATTCGGTGCTAAAACCGCTTGACTTCATTTTATGTACATTGTGCCGAGGAGACGATTTTCTTGAAGGCGAAGGGAGTAAAACAGGAAAAGAAGGGGAGCTGGCATAGGGGATGCAGAAAAAAAAGGTACCGCTGGGGATTTTTTTAGGGTTCCTAAGGACACCCTTATTTAGAGCCTTAACATCAACGCGGACTCGGCCATAGGACGCGAGACGATAAAAAGCGGTATATAGGCGAACGTAAAATTCGTTACGATCGAACTTCGCCTACTTCCGCTACCATCCTAAAGAAGAGAAGTAATTACTTACGAAAGACGCGAGAAAAGATGTGTGAGAGGTATTCCTTGTGTGCAATTCTACAATTTTTATCTCACCTTACGGCATACTATGGGCTTAACTTTTATGGAAAAGAGCTCGTTTAAACTTCATATTATTTTCGGCAAAAACTTGTAAATAAAATACTGATACTACGCATACGAAGGATGCTTTTGAAAAAAGAAAAATCATATTAAAAACGAAAATATTAAATATTAAATTTTGTGATCACAAGTTAATCCATACATGTCGGATTATATTGAACACCACGAATTCAATCTTGTTGCAATTATTTTTTGTTAATTAGCATTATCAAAATTCTTTTCTGTGTCAAGACATTTATTTTTTCGAAAAACTTTTTTCGCGATATACTTAACGGAGAGCCGCAGCATCTCGCAAGGTTCTTGCTTTCGGAAGAAAACTTCATTTCGGCCAGCGCAGACAATTGACTCGCGGAACCCGGCAACGTCGTAAATTCTCTCGAGGAGTGGGTGCGCTCGTTGCATTCCCCGTTAACGCGAATACGAGCTTGCGAGACGAGCCCTCTTACTTTCTTTAAAAGCATCGAGCCAGAGTTCGAACAGTTAGACGATCTACAAAACGTATTTACGAGCGGCGAGGTAAAGTAGCAAGAAACAAGAAAGAGAAACGTTTCCATCTCGATCTCTTTCCCAAACGATTTTTAACAAGTCTTCTAATTCTTCATTAACCATATTTAGATAGTATATCAGATGTTCAGTATTTTTAATTATAATGAGAACGCACAATATAAGCGATTTATGTTATAATTATGATTAATGGAATGAAATTTATAATAAAAAGAAATAAGATAAAAAAGAAGCTTGAATACATTTTACAATTCAAATGTTAATTTGTACTGTTAAATGTTTACAGACAACACAATATCGAAGTAACTTTGTCGTGCGAAATTAGTAGCGTCACAAGTTCCGGTGATGAAAGCTGATCCGGGGGGCTCAGAAAAGTTAAATGGAAAATAGAAAGTCGGGGATCAGAGACAAAGGGATTACTTAAGGACTGTCCATGTATTATAGCCGGAACAAAGGATTCGCGAAGGATTTCCCCGCGCATCCTCTTCAATGTGGAAGGGTGCGGCGGTCCGGAGCGATA
Organism: Temnothorax curvispinosus; assembly: GCF_003070985.1. Classification (NCBI taxonomy): domain Eukaryota; kingdom Metazoa; phylum Arthropoda; class Insecta; order Hymenoptera; family Formicidae; genus Temnothorax; species Temnothorax curvispinosus. The sequence goes on along the minus strand of NW_020216915.1, from coordinate 252,245 downwards.
ACAACTTTTCGCCGAAAGTTTCCCCGTTCCGTTCTTCGTTTCCCCCGACGGAGGAAGTATTCTCCAGCTCCGTGTCGTTCTCCATGCAAGTGACCCACTGTCGTGCCCGTAAAGACGGGCCGAACAAAGAGACTCTCGTCAGGGTGCTCCTTCTAGCGTGAAAATAATCAATGGCGCCTCCACAAGAGACTTCATTTCCAGAAGTCTTGCGATAATAGCTTTCTTTCCTTCGTGCCACTCGTTATCGATCTGATAATCATCTGTGCTCCGCTACTAACCGAATTCTGACTTCCGTTCAGCTTTTAGTCGCGGCGCTCAACTACTATATATAAGCCACGACGCCCGGTCGCGTGGGAACCGCGACTGACTCACCCCATTGCCGGAAATTCGCTGACTCGACGTACGGTTATCTCCGAGACATTCATAGTAATAATACCGTTAATACGACTTTTCTTTCGAAACTTTCTAGTTTCAAGGCGAAACCTTTCCTTCTTTTCCTCTCTTTCACCCTCCCCAGGGAGAATCTTAGCGGCGTCTTCGTCGAATGCAAGTGACCCACTGGCATTCGAGGAAGGAGATCCGAACAAAGAGACCCTTCCCTCCTCTTTCCGACTCGTGTTCCTTCTCGCGTGAAAATAATCGATGGCGCTATCCGTACACACCGCCGGTTTCCTCGCTTTTCCTTTCTCCGGCTGACTCCGTTTTCCCCTTTGAAGTATAAGGGAAGGTCTCGCCATCACGGGGAAAACAGAAGGGGAACCGGACAGATATCAGGCCGAACAACGCCCGACGGAACTTCCTGAGTGAAATTGCGGTCCCTAATATTATTGACAATTGATACGACACACGCCTCGTGGCGCTCCTAGAATTTTATCGGGACCCCACTCGCGAGAGAAATTGCCTTTCCTTTCGGATAGCCGTTGCTCGATCGTGGGGATAGTCAGGGCGTCCAAATATCGCAGATACCGCGCATACAATACATTCATCGCGGGAGAAATAGCACTGTCAACTCTAAAACGCTGACGCGAAATTGTGGCCTACAAATTTTGATGCGAATTCGAAATTTTAACTAAACTTTCTTACATCTTTTACGTAAACTAATAAAAAAATATGCTTTTAGAAAAAAAAATATAATTAGAATATATTGAATAATCATAAAAAATCATTTCAGAATTAAAGAAGTAAACATACATATCTTGCTATTTATAGTTACGTACATCAAGAGATTCACATAGATTCCGACAATAAAGTAACGCAAGACAAAAGGAAAAAATATGTCAAACGCAGCTGAAGCTCCACAAGATTTTTCTCGGTAATCTTCTTCTATCTTTCTTCGGTTAAACCGCTTATTTCCTACTCCAGCACGGTAGGCCGATTAGCTATAATTGCGATCGAAGGAAAAAGAAAGACTCGCGATGGAAACTGAATGTACCAAATGCGTACAATTTTGCAGTCGCGCGCAATAGCAACGGGCGATGTTGAACAATTCGCGAAAATGGGAAGAAGGGAAATGCAGAACAGATAGACGAGAAAAACGCAACATTTTTTTTTTACATTCTGCCTTGTTGCCGCTCACGTTATCAGATTTGTGATATAGCCATGTCACGTATTCACCCTTGGCGCGTTAATTATTTATCATGCAGGGTGAATTCGCTGATGGCGGTACAGTTACAATGCTGGTTGATGCATCGCGTGCTTGGCGGGATCCGTTTTAGCGATGAGATAATTACAATTTTGATCGAAATATAAAGCAAGCATTTCTCGATTCTCGAGAATCACAGTGAGCGTATTGATAGCCAAATATCTGGTGTAAAAAAAATGTAAAATGAATTAATAATACGGCTTTTTACAAAATAAATACGGAAAAAGGGTTTCAAAATTAACATTTACAGTAATTGACGAAAAAATTAAAAAAATAAAAATATAAAGCAAAAACTTAATTTTTTTTCTAATAAAATAGCTTGATTAGATTTCGATTTAGTCTTGTCAACGAGACAATTCTGTTACGATACCATCGTCGATAAGTTAAAAAGGGAGATAGCAGCTTTCAGCCGCCCTTTTGTTCGGAGCCGATAAGAATGGTGCGCGTATACACACGCCGCGCGTATTCGTGCCCATGCGTGAAAGGTTTTCGTGCATATCGCAGGAGAATCAATAAGCGCGCTCCGCGAGTTGCCTGTACCTTGTCGAAAAAAAGCCCTTCGCGATTTGCAGAAGATAACTGCCGATGGGCAGGGAGGGAGAGAGGGTTCGCTCCCCTCGCGGATTATAGGCGGAATTAAAATGGGAGACGGAGACCAGATGAAAAGCCCCTTTTTTTTCATGTGCGTTGACTCTCGCTTGGTTTATCCGCGAGCTGACGGAGCTCGCAGATCAGCATGAAAGAGAGTTAAATCCCGGAGTCGTGTGCACTGCGAACGCACACACTCTGTCGCTTCCGCATTGCCTACCTGCAATCGATAGTCATCTAAAACGTATCAACATCGAGATGTAAGATTTCGAGATACAATCGAGCCATTTCGATGTCGCTGTAAGATTGTCCATTCGCAGTTTGTATAAGTCGTATTTCTATTTCTTAGACTGTGCATAATTTATGCATAAATATGCACAAATTTTATGACAAATTATATTTCTCTTCAGCGAGACACTGAAATGATTATTTCACAGAATAATTACATTTTATTGAAACTAAAATAATAATCAATGTAAAAGATTAATTAGGATTGTATACGTCTCTAAAAAAACGCCCTTTAAGACCCCTTGGGGTAAATAAAGTACACTATTGAATTGAAAAGATTAATTAAACATTATATATATTTAATATTAAAGTACAAATGTAAAATTACCTTCGAGTTTAATTACTCAAGCTTTGAAGTTTTCAAGCTGAATAATAAGCGTACAAAGCGCTTTTCAATGGAATCTTTTGTTCAAGTAAGCAGAAAGACGAGGTAGAGGAAGATTAAAATTTTGGGGCAAGATGGATGCTATTATTTTGAATTTAATATAGAAAATCGTCTGGTTGACGACTTACTGATCTGCAAAAACAAGAGGGAGAACGATGTCGTGTTCCGTTTGAGAACAAAAACGGAATGACATTCAAAGCGTTCCTCGTCTCGTCTCGCGTTTTAATTGTAAAATCGAAATTAATCTGGATGAAGAATGCCTCTCTTTGCGAGACACGCGAAATGAAAAACCACGAAATATAAGCATATTCAAGAGCATTTACAACTTCCCTCCCTTCACCTGCCTAACCTACGTAAGGCGACTCTCAAATTTATGACAAGAAAGAAAGAAAGAATCCTTCAGAAGCTCTACCTTCTTTGTGTGCGGAATATTTCATCTATTGGCGAATGGCAGCGGCTTTAAGTTATCTCTAACAAATTAGTACAGAAGCGCGTACATCGGCGAAGGACGTGCGCTATAAATCCTGTCGTTCTATCTCCGATTACCCGATTACATACCGCGATTGATATACACGCTCGCTGAGGAGCGAGAAGAGATTAAAGCTCTAGCTGGTTCTCTCTTTCTCTCCCGCCAAGGGCGACTTCTCTCCTGCGGGGGACGTACTAAAACAACGATCAACGTAAATTCATACGGCGGATTCTCGCCCAAGGCGAACCACCCCAACCGTGACTATCCATAAAAATCTCTGTCCCTTCCACTAAAGGAGATTGCAACGACGTTCAGCGGTACCAGACACGACTATATATCACGCCGTCCCACTATACCCGTTCCGCTTCACTATACGTGCTCTCGGCACGCACGCACGCACGTACGCACACACATACACGCACACACCCGCACAGGCCGTCTCAAAACGAATCGACGACGCCTACAGCGCGAGCATCAAAATTACTGCAGTTACGTGAACCGATTTGTACCCTTCAATTCGAAGGAGAAACACGATTTCCGAATACAGCTACATTTAGCTGACTGATTTCAGTATACAATAAGGATAAAACATTTTCATTCATTTCCACGATTGATAGTTTAACATGTAAGTCCTGAGCTCGATGTGCTGTAATTTTATTACCACGTGCTATTTCTGTTGAAACATATCTGGTAGTTTTGGACTCATTGAAACATTGAACAAGTTGCAAGGAAACTCCGCTAAAGCTAATTTCGCTACGCTTGGGAATGGTTCGCGCTCTTTTGACACACCCTGTACAGCCGCGCTGTAGAGAATCTGCCGTAATGTAGAAGAGAGATATGGCTCCTCCAGTCCGTATAAATCAGCCATGCGTCGCCGAAGAGGTTGAGAGAGGCTGGGTCCTTCCTTGCCATGTACACCGTACACGTCTCTGGTCCGACAGCGCTAAAGGTCGAATCCACAGGACGCTAAGGAGATACACGGGGTTGTTCCACCCTCACCGCGCGTCTCTCACGGAAGGGTGGCTCCTCTGGGGAGGAGCGGGGGGGAACGAGTAGGCGCCCCCTCTTGAAATTTATCTCGCTGCGTCGTTGGCGTAGTTATGCGAACGCTCCTCGCGGCAGGAGGCGCTTGTCATCGACCGTTTCCATCGTCAGCGGGTACTTTGTTTTAGCATTCCGTCCTTTGTTCCTTCTTAAGAAGATTTGGAGCCTCATCATCGTTTTGATGGATATGACAGCAGTGCGGCGCGTGGCTTCCCTTTGTTCCGTTAAAACCGATACAGACAACGAAGATTTTTTTTTCGATAAGAGTGTTTCTAATTATACAAATACGTTGGTGAAATAATGATCAGATGTCATTGAGTCACTGATTATACAAGAGTAATGTTACGTCATTAGTTTGATATAGCTGTGTAAGTAGGAATCAGCAAATTCAACTCTCTGCGCGTGCTTCGCGATTAATGAAGTTCGCTACTGTTGCGATTCCAACTCTGATGTAGTTACGTTAAATGGCTTAGGTATGCAAGATTGTTCTTGCGTTAACAAGATTGCGAACAACAAGCGAAGTCACGCGAATGTAACAGGATCTCTGTTTCCGACTGTTGGCCGGCAATTGGTCTGCATTCTTTCTTTCGACTTGTGCTCGTTGAATGGTTACTAGTATAAAATACGAAGCGATAAAAGAGATTTAACGATATTTGAAAATTTTTACAAAAAAAAATAAAAAAAATTTTTCGGAGCAATACATAGTTTGTGACAGATAGAAAAGAAATACGATTCCTGCTACTGTTTCTTGATAATTGTAACCAGAAAAACTAAAATAAAAAAAAAAAAGAAATATTTTACAAATTCAGGACTGTCGTTAGAAGCATAATTTTAATTAATTTTATTCTGGAAAAAAAATCCAAGCGCCGTCTTCACCGTGATGCGTGTTCGACCGAAAAGTACCGCGAGAAAAAGACGAGTATCATCTTCCAGGTCCTCCAAACTCCTCTCTTCGTAAGCCTAATGTGCCAGCCGGTTGGAAGGGAAAATGGAAGGCACGAAACTTAAGTGTCTGTCGGAGTGAATCCAGGCAGGACCGGCTTAAGACTGTGCTCAAAACGACCATCTGAACCCAGACCCGTGCATTGGAACCCGACACGTTCTTCGTTTACCTAAATTACTCAAGCGTAAGCTACCAAACGCGCTGTGGAAGAGCCATTTACTCATGTCATACAAATACATTTCGAACACTCTCTTTTTATTTGCCATTATTTTATGTACGACTCTCCGGACCACGCGGAACATTCGTGCCGGCCCTGAAGCAGGAACCGTCCTCTCTCCCGGGTAAAGGGCTTTCGAGGAAATTGTGGTCCAGGCCTCGCGCGGTAAGCGCGCAGACTGCGAAGCAATCGTCCTAATTGCCGGTCGGCTACTCGAATGCGAAGTTAATCATTTCGGACGGACGCGTTGCTAGCGATTCGCCGAGTTACCACTACGGAACGAATCGATTTTGGTAATATGCCTGGATTACTTCTGCACCCCGCAAAGATGCCGCACGCGCAAGCATGATGAAGATAATTTTACTAAAAATAGATTTTGTATTATTATACTTGAATCAATGAAGTTAATTTCTGATTGCGCGCATCGAATTTACGTCATGGTAATTTTCTGTCAATGATTATCCTCGTTTTCCTACGTGAATTGAAATGTTGATTAATATTCATAGAAAGATTTAATCTTGACGTTTTCATCTAGATATTTTACAACTTTGACTTACTAAACAATGTTATGCCTACACAATTAAATATAAAGTACGTATAATAAACGGTCTTTCATAAAAAAAAAAAAAATAACTAACTTCCGAATATCAAGAATCTCGTCACATAACGAGAATAAAGAACGTTACGTTATACTTTAGCGAGATGAAACGGTTCGTTCCGCTCGTTGACAGGTCTAAGGATGTGCCGTGTGTAAATGTACACGCGAAATATCTCCTCTGTCGTCCTCGTAATTTCACGCGCTTGATGTTAGAGCTAATTGCAGCGACATTTCGCGCGCCACGCGTCGCGCGAAATTAGAAGGAAAATTATAAATAACGACACGGCTTGCGACATCGCGTGCATCCCGATAATGTAAAGAAGGCGTGGAAACGCGATTCCGACCCTCACGGCGGGACCCCACGAGACTTGCCTAATTACTCGTTTAAGATAAGATTTTCATCAAACCTTTAGCGGGCGGTGTGATTAACGGCGCCCTTAAAGAGCCGAACGACACGGGGACGAAATCACTTCCACGATTTAGGGACGGTACGCTTAATTCGCTCGCTACGTCGCCCGAATACCGTCCGCCAAAACAAGTGCCGATAAAATATGCCGCCATAGAGGAAAAACACGACCGATCGGATGTATCGCGGCACGTACGTATAAATCACGTGAAAAATTTACGTCACGTTTCACAATAATATTACGAGCGCGTCTCAATGTGATTGCGCGTGAATAATAAATATTGATAAATGGAAATAAGAAATCTCTCCCGACGAGTAAAATGATCAATAATGTTTCCCGGGATGCGGGCCCCCTTTCGATTTACACTCTCGGTGTGCGGCAGTAAATTTAAATTGTAGCGTGTCATTTATAATTTAGGACGAACAAATTGCCGCTTCGCGCCACCTTTCCGATGTAAAACGCGTTACTGCCCGCGGCGTGTTTATTTCCGGTGGGATTCGCTCGTGCGCGCGCGAACACCCGCGGAACCCTCGTCTGTCAAAAATTCTTATCGCGTGAATAAATAAGAACGACACGCTGAGCGAGGCGCGCAGGACGATCCTCCGGGCAACTTCGTGCTTCCATTAACGCGCGTCAAGAGTTATGCCGCCCTCTTTCGCACTTTCGTTACCAAAATGGCGATGGAATGCGTTGCTATTTCGCGCCTGATTTCTTGACAATGTAACTCCTAAATAAAAATTATGTCGCACCCACTAAGCCTTCGCACCCCAAAATGCAAACTAACTAAAAAATGTTATTAATGTAAATAATAAAAAATGTTTATAAAGTCTCTAGGGATCTTTTTAAATACAGTAATTTAAAAAATATCTATTCTGTGCATAAAGTAAAAGACTTGAAACATAGAAGTACAAAATCTTAAACATATACCTAAGCAATAAAAATATCATCTAATAAGAGTCATTGATTAATAAATTTAAAGATATAATGTCTATATATGTTATATTAATCTACAACGTCTGTTTCCTCATTTTAGATATTTATTTGTTGTAAAAATCATTATAAAATTTAGCTGACCGCAATGAATTCTAACACAATTTAACGTTATATACGCTTCAAAAAGTACAATAAACGCTAGATTTTTTGAGAGAAGAAGGGAAACGATGGGAAACCGAAAGCAGGTTCTCTTTGTCCGATTCGATGAAAGAAGTCGGAGAGGGAATCATTTTGTCGTCCACTTGAAACGGAATTCTCTAGGAGGGTCGCGTCCCTTCGGAAACGAAACGGGCGAATGTGGGCTAACGAGATTCACGTTCAGGTGCCCAAACACAGTTGGCAATTTCCTCGAGTGATCGGTTCCTGATTACAAGGCGTGTTCCACCCCCCCCCCCCCCCACGATAAAAGTAACGCGTCGAACTTGCGCCCCTCTTTGTCCCTCCTGCGAGATGCATTGCAGGAGGCGGCTGGTCCCGGCAGTCTCGTTCAACGAATCTGCGTCAGTTTCGCTACTCTTTATCGCGATTTGCACGAGATTTTTATCGAAACACTTTCGTCATCCTCTCTCACCCTAAACGTTGCTTATCGCGACGAGTATTCGTCCCGGGTTCGACAGCATCACGAGAAGTACGATCGCTCGAAACTGATGAAGGATTTTACGTCACGATCGACGGAAAAATAATTCAGTTTCGCTACAATAACAAAAGTAAGCAGGGACCAAAGTAAAAAAACAACTAGTTTCAAATTAAAATACAGAATTTGAAAAAATACAAGATGTGTGTATTCTTACAAATTATAATCCTTAGCAATATTAATACTTATATTTCTCGTAATCTTCTTTATGTTAATTAATCATCAACATTCACTTTACGTCTATAAAAAGATTGCATGTAATCGATTTAAAATCCTCGTAAAACGTCGAAAGTTCCGCAGTTTGCCGCGCACGTACGCACGACGACTAAACTGAGCCAAGTTCCGCGAAGGAAATTCTTCGATGATTCTAGGATCGCAGACACGTGACCACCACCGGGCCGATGACGCTGAACGTTTATTTTCCGCGGTAGAAGGAAACCTCCGCATCGGCTTTCACCGAGCGTCGTTTAAACAAAACAGACATGATTATCGGCAGACGACAGGCAGGTTCAACGTACCGTCTAGCCCTAACGCCTATCTCGCGATTGAAATTCCGCACGATTATTCGCGACTTCCTCCAATGAATATATTGCGTCCGCAAGGTCATTGCACATTCTCCTCAAGGCGACCAAAGAATTCCTAGGTATTCCCGCCACGCAATTTCCACGACGGATGGGAAAGCGCGTCTGATAAAAACTTCTTCCCTTCATTTGAACGGCGAACAAGATATGCAAAAAAAAGTTGTATGAAAAAAAATTGCTAATTTAAGTTACCTCGGGCATCTTAAAAATGTACTTTGAAGGTGAAGTATCTGCAATGCTGTTACCATAAAACACGGTTTACGATCAAAGTTGTGATGTCAAGTTAAAAATTAAATAAATAATTATGTAATAGTAATAAAGTAAATGGAAGTGATTTGCCGATGGTAAGTTTGAGATAACGCCGCTGATTATTTCTTTCTAACATCTTTCACCCTTTTAAGGAAAAATATCAATCCGGATATGGAGGGCGTTGTAGAACAGGTGGAGTACGCTATATTTATCGCGCGTTCGATAGAATAGCGGCAAAAAATCGGACACGCTCGTCGGGGCAATCATTCATCGTTGTATTTCTTCTGCATGGCGGATACGTTAATCCGCAGTAATTAGCCGTGGCGACAGCGCCCGTTCCTTTTATTGGCTGACAAAATGAACACTCTCGACACACACTGTTCCCATGCATTCGCGATGTCGCGTCCTTGTCCCACTCAGATGAAGCTAAAGTAATATCTTCACGGAGAAACGGAATGGCGCGAAGGAAATTGGTTTTCGTTATCTATAGAGTCGCGACGCGCGCGAGATCGAAAAACAAAAATTCCTTATCGTTGCAATTCTGAATGATTGCGAGACACGTGATGATTCTTGAAAATCCGGCGCATCAGTTTTGCCTAATAATTATGCAACACATTTAATGCCGGGGAATTATATCCTGCCAACGTTCGCATAAATTATCTGTCCTCGATATAGCTGAGATAAATCTACGATATACGCGACATGCGATAATTACATTTCTAATAATCGGATAACACAACCGAACTTAACTTCAAAACCGGTTTACGTCCTTCGTGATCCGTCAAAAAGTAGTTCGGGCAAAACAAACAGGCCGCGAACGACGCAGGTTGCTTGCAAATTCAACATTTATAATCGCTATTTACTGTTGATGATAAATGATCCGGATGAATGTACCACTAGTGTCCTGGAAATGATATGGTAATGACGCTGCTGTACCGCCTGCTATCGCGGGAATTTCGACGTTTATTTATCATCGCTCAGTTAAAAAAGAAAAATAGTTAACGCGCTACAATCGTCCTTCAAACCCAGACACGCTCAGGCGAGCACGTTTCTAATTAAAACCCACAGGATGACGGCCGTTTGTCCTCGTTTCGCGATATTGACGTATGGATGTGTGGATCGCCTAAGACAGGCCGAGGTTCCGCCCGTATCCAGCGTGTGCATCGATGTCCCGGTCGTAAATTATGAAGTATTCAGATAAATCCACGCCCCGGCGTGGACATCGCGAATTATGGCGAGAACGATAAGTTACAGAGTTAGCTTGCACGCGTGCATATACCGTTCACGGCGCGGAGAGGTAAACCAGTAGTGATTCGCGATAATGCTAAATGGAACACTCGCGGCGATATACGTCCCGACTGCCGCGGGATGACGCGTATTATCGCACAGGCGGGGCCAGGAATATTAGCGATACCGTTAAATTACCGGACTTCATTCGCCGCCGCCCGCCTACGGTTTTCGCCATTTAGTTATAGCTCGACGTTGAAAGTGCAAATTGCGGCACGACAAACCGCAAGATAGTTACACCGCGGGCACTGCAGGCGCGACCGTAAATCGCGGCGCACGTAACTGTAGTTTACGACGTCTTGTACCTCTGTGGCTGTGTGTAAAACGCCCCTTTAGCTCCCTTACTGCTTAAACCGGAGTCAGACGGTGTGTGCATTTGCCAAATATTTGGCAAATGCAAACGCACTGCACTTTCGTGGCGGAATATATCGTGTTATTACACTGCATTACTGTAGGCATTGTCACGCGTCGCGTCCCTCACATTTACATGATATAACATTTGCCTTAGCTTAACGGGGAAATATTTGGCGAGCAAGCCAAGCCGTCTCGGGGCAGCTTAATCTTCCACGAAATAATGTAACTTCAGGACCACGTGTACTTGTACGCTCACCGCTTTTATTGTGTACACCGAAGAAATATTGTCGCTAACAGCGGAACTGCAATCGCGATTAAAAATTAAGAGTAGAAATTTGACTCGGCACAAAATAACATTACATCCCGATTATTCCAGTACATTTGATCGTCCAACATATCGATAGCATCTCTGATTCAAACGTGATAATTTTCCAGTTGCATTATTCGCGACGTAACGCCTTTATCAGGCCGGAACGCGCGTATACAAGGAAGCGGTAAAGTCATGAAGAATCTACGAGATGGGCAAGGCGCGCTTCGCCCACGGTCAGTATCTGTTATCAAGTCCAGATAAAGAGAGTAAATCCGTCAATTATCGCGCCGACGATAGGCGCGAAGGCGCGCTGGTTACAAAGTCGTCGCTCGTATCCACCCGCCCCGTTACAAATATAGCAGTACCGACGATGCGTGTACGGAGGACGCGAGGAGAGGTGGGGGCGGGAGGGAGAGAGCGACTGTATAGCTGCCGCAAGACGCGAGGCTAACGCACTCTAATCTAGTCTCTATAGATAGAGGCCCCCTCAATGCCATTCACTGCACGTACGTATGCAACGCTCGCGACCGCGTGCAATGCACCGCCGTGAACCGCGCGGACCTTCGGCGACGCCGAGAGAGCCGAGAGAGTCCGGCCTGCGTATGCAATTACTTGGGACGTGAGCGACGGCGACGACGGTAGCGAGCTACCGCGGGAGAGCTTTAATCGAGTGAAAACGTCGCGGCAGGTCTCTCCCTTAACGAGTATTGTAAATTGCCGCCGATATCTCGCGGCTGGCTGTCGATTGATTCCCGCGTGACGATCGCGATACCCTTATATAGCAAAAATGCGAGTTTTTTTTTTATCTCCGAGAGAAGCGGTGGTCGACGTCAATTAAAGCTGATGTTACCTCCTTTTCCATTCTACATTATATACTAATACTACATTAGATTTTTACGTTATAACATCTGTATTATAAAAATTATATTAAATATGTTTAAAATATATTAGATGTATTAAATAGATATATAAAATATTTGAAAATGTCTTCACAATAATTATAGCTATCTCGTCTGCGCAAGAAAAAGTGAAATATTAGAGAGAATTACGGTGTATCTACTAATAATTAATTTTAATACACGTGCGTAGCGGATCGCCTCGTTAAGAGAGAAAAGAGACTTGACTTTATCCTGCGTATATCACCTGTTATTTAACAGACGCATGAAACCGCACGCGCATTAGTGGGAGCCATACATACTATATGTAGATTAATGTCACGAATTAATTAGCGATTGCCCGTCCGAAATATCGTATCTCATAAACGCGATCGTGAATAAACAATAAGCGCTAATTAGAAAGCACCGGAGCATTTATCGGTGGGCATTGATCATGCGCGCAGACGTCGTAAATCGTGCAATTACGACCGGCCGGCCTCCTATAACCGACCTTAAATAATTCTAATTCCCCCAAGAAAGAACGCGAGGTGCCGCGCAGCAGTTCTCTTTTCTGACCGGGGCTAGAATGGGGCTGATTCGTGCCATCGAGCTCTTTCGTTCGATTCCCCGGAGCCTTTTTCATTATTTCCAATCGAAGGGCAGCACGACTGCCTCACTGGGAATCCAATCGCGCGAGATTGTCCCAGTAATGCGAGCCTTTAACGATCGCGCTCTAACGAGCCATGGCAACGCCAAGAAACATCGCCGATCAGACCCTGATCGATATGAACCGAATTGATATGCAAAACGCTCGTAAGACCAGAGTCAGGGTCATCGATTATCGATATTACAATATCGTGCATTTATTTATGCTCCGCGCAACCTTGTCTTCAAGTCGATCAAACCAAGAGAGTTTCAAGATGTTATTTAAAGACTTAAGTATCGCTCTCTGACTTGTGTTCATAAATAAGGCGTCTAAAAGAGATGCAAACGATGTAACGCGGAAACAATTTTTTGCGTTTTTTTTAACGAGTATAATAATCAATGTCCATCTTAATTTATCAAGTTGCGCTTGATATAAATTATCTGCGAGTCGATCTCGTATCTCGACTTCCCGCGATCTTACATGTACAACATCCATGAATGTCTATTACGCCCGAAGCTAAAGTTATCTCTTCGCGGAGAGGTTTCCTGAGCGAAGTCATTTTCGAAAACGAGTTCCGCTATTCGCACTCGGACGGTCGGTCGAGTCTTCCGCGCCAAATAAACACGGTCCGCGCCAAATCATGCAGAAAGCGGCGAGAAGAACGGGGAGGCAGAGCAAAGTGGGAACGAACACAAGCGCAGATGTCGTCTGTGGATTATCATTAAAATACATCTCGCTCGTGTCGGCAAGGCCCGGCCTCTGCCTCCCTCCCCTCTCTCCGGCTTATTTATCCGCGCTTATGCTGTTCGCCGTTGCGAAGGATAAGTAGGAATTAAATATTCATTCGTCGGGATACGCCCCGTCGTCGAAGGAGAACGAGCAAGAGAAAGAAGAATGATGAGGGGAAGCAGACGTTAGAAAAAGATACAAAGATGCAAGAAGGAGAGGAGGAGGGCTAGTAATGGAGAAATAAGAAAGACGGGTCGATTTGTCACTCAATCGGATTAAACGAGAAATATTCCGCGCCCTGTAAAGATCGTCCAAGTAACAAGAACTAGAAAAGGCTATTCCGCCTTCTCCCTTCCTGTTTCTTCCACCCCAGGACACTTCCTCTTCACCCTCCTCCTTCTAAAAGTTCGTGACGCTATGCGTCGCGGTGACGTCGTCGTGCATTATTCACGTCCGATCAGTGGCCGATCTCGTGGCTGCGCGAGAGGTTGAACGTCGCCGTCCATAAAAGTGTCTCAAAGTTTGAACGAAGAAGGTGGCGTCATAGACAACATAGAAATTGGAAATCCGTCGATCACGCCGTGAAATTTACTCTAAAAAAATTATGGATGATCATATTTCCTCTCGCGTAAAAAAAGATCCTGCAGTCTTAATATAAAATATATATAGAATTTTTGTTCGTTTTATTTCAAGAATTGTAATAGCAATAATAATACTATTTTTTAAATTAAATTATTAATTTTATTTTCTCTATACTCTGTTATAAGGATGAGTAACGAGATTTGATTTTTGCTACGTAAAAATTAGTTAATTTGCTATGTAAATATTAGTTATTAAATTCAAACTTTATCAAATGCAACAAATAAATCATAGCAAATAAAAAAGATGAATCAAGTCACTATACAAATTCAAATTCATGTGAGCATAAACCCATATCATATTAACCATTAACACATGTAAATAAGCTGAGCACCGAACGATTTCTTCTATTTCTTTCCTCTGGCAAAAACGGAGGAAACAACGACGGACAATAAAAAAAAATATCGTGCAGCTCGTAGGAACGTACGCTACGGATTCTCACGTACCTACCGACGACGATTTCGCGGAATTGGAAAAAATACCGTCTCTCGGAGAGAAAGAGAGAAAGGGAGACGCAGTCGCAGAGAGAACTTGCAGCAGCACACAGTCTCCAACCTCCGTTTTTCGACTATATGTACGACCCCGACAGCCGGCGCGCTCGCATTATTGCGCGCATAAAAGCCAATGTCGTACGTTTCGGCGCGAAACGATCTGCCGGCTCTCCTCCTTCTCTTCTCGCCCGTTGTTCATCCTTATCCCGCGCGTTTACGCAGCTCGCTACACCTACGAGGACGTGGTAAATCCGCCGTCTCCCTCGGAAGGCACAGGATACCTCTACCTTGCCAGGATGTACAAATTTGTATATCACGAGACAGTGACTCGCCAGGCTTCCGTCTACCTTCATCCGCGTTTCTCAGGAGGGATGTAGAGAAACAGTACACTAAGAGCGACGCGAGGTTCTCGCACTTATTCTCAATTTTCTCTCACCAATGTCTCCTCTCGGTTATTTCTGAATCTGTATCCTGCAGTAAGTCGCGTTATATCGTGAGAGCGACTATATTCGTGTGTACGATCACGACGGGTGTCGCGCAGCGGACCAAAGCGAAAGAGGAAACGACGTGCACAAGGTTGCAGAGGCACATGGTGCTTTGATTTTCGCGTGATCTCACTTCTGACACCAATACCTTGAAATTAAAGCAAAAGGATGGGAATGTCGCGCGTCGAGAACATTTTTGTCTCTTTATGTCTGATGCGCTGTATGGATTAATCATCCCATTTTCATTTACTTACATTATAAACGTTTTCCAAATTTTGCCGTTCTCTTGTTCCACCAACTTATATACAGAGTTTAGTCTCGATTTATATCACTCCGAGAGCGCCTCAATTAGAGACTCTAATATATATGGACTCTCTTGCCTTTTAAAATGCTAAGGCAGGCGCGCATCCGTTTTCTTTGAGGAAATTAAGGCTCGAGGATGACTGTGAAAAGGACATGTGTCTTTCCTTGTTCTGCATTACAGTTGGCTCCAGTGTCGAAGAGTGAAAGACGCCGCGCATAAATATCTCTGGCGGAGAGAGACACACGGGGCGAGCCTCCCCGTGAACCATCGGACGGGGGATTACCATAATGGCCGCATCCTTCCCCTTTAGCTCAAGCATAATAGATCCTCCCGCGTTCGCCGTGATCCGCAAACGAGTCACGATCGTCGAAGCTCGGTAACCAGAACGATCTGAGAATCTGTAATTTCGACAGGGTTGTATATATACGACGATACGATTTTACCTCGCGATTAAACGACGCGCCTCTTCCGCGACAAACAAGGATCTCTCTCGCGATCCTCTAGAAATGAATTATCCAATATGTTAATCCGAGTCTTACCTCACACATAATAAATGCTCATTCTTATTCAAATTTCTTACGCATGAAAGTCTTCGACATCTTTTAATTAATTTTTATTATGTTAGTCGCGTAGTAATTAGGAGTATCATTCTCTATAAATTAGCTTTTAATTTTAACGATCATATATTTCCTGCAACTTAAATAAGTCCCTCTTTCTTCTTTATTTGATCTGTTATTTACTTCGTTTATTAATTTCTATACACTATTGCACTATATTATACACTTTATTGGTAAGGATGTTAACGTCATACAATTCGAATTTATCGCAGTATAAATTAATGCAAACGTCAGTGTCGTCGACACATTGACCGAGTTTATATTCTCGTAATTCCACTCGAGATGCATTTTTCAGCGAGCTGATACCATCCTGGCACTGAGAAGCGCTATTTAGGGCAGTGCGCGGAATGAAAAAGCTTCGTCGGCAGCGTCTTTGCTCCCGCGGGAGGGCCTCCAAGAATCCTTGAGAATATTTTTACGGCTTGTCGGTCTAAAGATAGAAGAACCAACGCGGTGTATCCCAACGTCGCAGCTTTCGCGATGTTGTGGTCGGTGGGACGCGCAATGATAAAAACGTCGACCGCAAAAGAAAAATGAGAAAGGGTGAAAAAGAGTCTCGTGGTCGCGGTTGCACCGACAAAAAATACCCGCGATCGATTTCTTGAGGCAATTAATGAGACTGCCTCGGAATTTCATGCTGCAAGCGAATGACATGAATCCCTTAAAAAAAAAAGCTGCTTACCAAATGTCTCTCATATCATTTGTAGTCTAAAAACAATTTATAAATGGCATTCCGCGTTTAAATAAAATAGTTCAAGTTATTTATATATTTAAAAAATAATAATTTAAGTGTATATAATTTTATCAGAAATATATAGCACAGATGCATGCGACAAATAATATTTGAATATAAGATGCATAGAACAACGGAAGTTGAATTTGTATAAAGCTAGTAGATATTACGTGGAGATCTAAAGGAAATATCTGAAACGAGATTACGCTACTATATCGATGTGACACGATGGTGCAGCATCCGATTACATGTGTAGGAGGATACATGTGCCGATGCCAGGCTATATTAGTTTACCTTGTCCGCCTGTTCCCCATTGCATCTAGCCGTATTCGATGGACGAATACGGAGACACTTGAGACACGAGACGCACACAGAATCCGTACGGAAGACTCATGAGAAAAAAAAACCAATAATAAAACAAGGTGCGATCGAACGGACGGATACGAGCGTCGCGCGTAAACGCGGCCATAAAGCTCAGGACGTTAAGTTTAGGCGTTAACTTTACTGCGCTCACTAGATAGAATACAGGGGCGGGGTTCGGCGAATGCACTAAAGAAGCTTGAATTATGACTCGTATTACCGTCAGATGTAAGCGCGGAACTGACGGTGCTTCTGCGGGCGAGCGCGAGCCGACGCGCTTATCCAGCATCCGGAGGACGGGCGAACCGTAAATGCAGCGCGATTTATGTAAATTCCTCGTTTATCCACAAACTGGTAAGCCATCAAATTTCATCAAACTTTCGTACATAGCATCCATAAATCATCAAAGTTTAATGATTAGCGTGTTTAAACGTCGAAAATTGGAGGAGCGGAGAAGATGGAACTCCCGACGAAATTCTCACCGAGTAAAGATTCGTCTCCCCGAATTACATTGAAGAACGTTTGCAAATTGGAAGCAAGTGTTTAATCTTATTCGGACTTTGTTCGCTCGCCTTCCCTAAGGTATCATTAATTTTCTCAAAGTCAGCAAGGTGCACGCGACGCCGGCCAGTGTTCTCCGATAGCTGCGAAAACCGCATATTTATGACGTAACGAAAGGTCGGGTCGTCGGCAACGATGTCACATCGGATGAAAACGGAATGGGCAAGCAACGAAGACGGGGAAACGCTTCGTGTCGTAATAGCCGAACGAGAGAAAAAGCCATTGTTCTCGCAATAATTGGCCCCCGGTGAGTTATGATGCGGGAAGGTCGTAAACTTTGCGGCGGTCGTCCTTAACGATTGTCTGGCTTTATGTATCGCCCGCTCGAAATGTCGCCGCTGGTCCCGTGTCGAATCTTCCGCGCTATCGTAAATTACGATTACGAGACACGAGAATACGAGGAGATACGATGAAATGCAACGTACCGATATATCATCGTCTCAAAAATTGTGAAATCTCTCGCTACACGTACAATTTTATACGGAAGTCGACTCGTCTACCATTAAATTGCTTTATCTACTTATACGAAGAAGCTTAAAACAAAGTACCTTTTTTTAAAGCTATATCTACAAAAAAATTTTCAGTGAAACTTTAATTAGAAAGATGCGGTTATTGTCTACAACTCATTTACTTTATACTTAAAGGAAAAATTTAGTCTTTAGCCTAGATTTAAAAAATAGAACTCATAGAAATTCTACATCAAATATTCTTAATGTTATAAAAATTTGATGTTAATTAAATAATAATAATTTTATATTTAAAAAATTTTAGTAAACTTATTGTAAATTTATATCCTTTTGCGAGAAGTATGAATTATATAAAATGGCTTCGTAAAAAATTACTGATTTCGCCGAACAAACGTGTCACGTCGCGTCGCGTCGCGTCGCGTCGCTTTCGCGAGAAGTTCGCGTCGCCGGCAATATCGCCGCCTCGTAATAATTCTATAGGGGCTCGAGAGACGGCAGCCTCGGACTTTCCGAAAGTTTCGCAATTCGCGTGGCGCGCCGGCTACCCTGCTTGCGCGTGGAATGTGAATCTCTCTCGACCGTTGGGTATGAAGTCGTCGGAATGGAGAACGCAGGTAAGGATCAGACGCCGGCATTAAGCCTGCCGCTAAGAGGCGAGAGAATCCGGCATAAACTGCTTTACGGTTTAACTTATTATTATCCGCGGCGGACGGGAGCAGAGGTGCGATAAAGCTAGGAATAGGCGCGGAGGTGCGCGACATTTTCACCCGCGGGATTTTCATATTCTCCGTAGTAACGACGGCGTGATATACGCGGACGACAACCTTGGGGTTTGCGCGACAGACGCGTCGCTAATCCAGGAATTTCTAGTCTGCGCGTCGCGACGCTTCGAGAAGACGTGGGATGGGAAGAGACGGGGTTGAGCAGGTGATGAACCTTCACCCTGACATCTGAAGACGTCAAGTTAATTCGGAGAGACGAGATGAACGTAACTCTGACGGCAGCATTGTTGGAAAAAATAGAAACACAGAAATAAATTTTACAGTTAGAGATAAATTCGAGTCTCGATGTATTATCTACATAAAAATTCATTCTAGAAATCTGGTTCATTGAAAATTACGATAACCATTTAATCTCGATAAAAATAATCGCACTAAACGATTATTTTAGACTTCCAGGATGCATAAATCACCTTCTCACAATATGTTCAATCAGACGCATGCCGGACATTTGTTGAAAACGATGTTCAAGGATTAATTATTCCTTATGAGGCGAACGCTTATCGAGGAACAATAACGTCGATAAACTGCCGCTACTTTCTCTTACACGCCCCCTCGGAGCGTCCGCTTTTTGTTAATACTCCGAACATCGAGATCACTTTGGACGGTGGAACGATCGGCGATTATTAACACGGCGCGGTACTCCCTAAGGTGGACAGATACCAGACGCTTTTCCGCAAGCCGGTCGGCGAGCGTTCCATTACCGGCGAGACGGGATCATAAATCAGACGCGGGGGGAGCCTATACGTACCTGCACAACCGGTACCTACTTCATCGCCGACTCCCCGCCGCGTTCACGTAGGTAGCTCAATTAAATGAATAGAGGCGTGCGCGTGATACGCCGCGTCGCGAAATCCGTGCGAGACGCCGCGATCGTTGGACGACAATGATGTCGCACGGTCGCGACGAACGAAAAATCGGTCCGTGAATTCCCGTCTCGTCCGATCGCCATTTCTGGCTCGAGCATTCGGCGGCGGAATACGAGATGCGATGCACGCGGATATTCCATCTTTCCGCGACGCGCTCCGGCACGTCCGATATTCGATATTCAATATTCCCGAACGTACACACATCCGCGATTTTTCCTCATTCTGCTGTAACAGCTCTCGCGCTCCGCTTCCCCTCTCTCCCTCGCCGTTCTTTCCCTGAGTAAAATAGATTTTCTCATTTTGGACGCGACGAACATTATCAGACCGCATAGATATTCGTTAATTATGTAAATACGCGATATCGGGAGCACGTTGTTTTACGACGACAACGGCGCGATACTCGATACGGAAATGTAAAATCGCTGATAGGCGAAATATTACACGCGGTAATTTATATTTAGACGCTCTTCGAGAACGTATATGGTATCGTAATACTCGCGGCTTATTTTGCGGCTTCACATCGGAAGGTTGTATCAGAACGAGACGTGCTTGTATCAGAAGTTAAAAAAAAAAACCCAGCAACGAGATGAAAGCGAACAGCTCGTTAGTTTTGGAAATCAGATAAGTCGATGCTGGAAACTTTTCGATCGACTTACAAGATCCTTATATCTGCGACGTAAGAAGATACAATAGCGCAGCTGCTTTATTTGGATTAATCGCAGTAACGAGTGGACTGACTGTGTAATTGTTAATCTCATATCTATTCAAAATAAAATTTTTTCTCGCTTATTTATATCGAAGCGCATGAGAGTTCGTGGATCATAAGGAAACGATGCAATTTACATTCGAAAGAATATTAATCGCTTGATAAAATGCGTAAGAAGATACATTGTAACGCGAATATTCGCGTTTCGCAAATTAATCATTTTCTGAAAGACAGAGCTTATTCGATCGGCATTCCTTTTTGTCGTTCTGACATATGACACGGTCCAAACGACATGACGGATGATTAAAGAGTAACCAGAAGAACCGGTGGAGTCGCGAAGGAAATCAAGATAATCAGCGATACACCATTTTCGAGACAGGACGAGAAAGTGGGAGGAGGAAGCGAGAGAAGGTAATGCGAGAGTTTTTCAAGCGACACACCGGACGGAGGTAAAGCAAACGCGCGAAACTGGTCTCTTCGCTCCTTATTCCTGTTTCTCTTCCGTCCCGCCTCTCCTCGCACGGATCCAGGAGCAAACCAGATTACGATCCATTTTGTTGATCGGCGCGACGGCGGCCAATCTGGACTGTGCCCCGTTCGCGATCGAGGAAAGCCGGAGCGCGCGCGACGGGGAGGAGAATCAAGATCGTCGAACCGGCACGAGCGGCATTGCACAGAACAAGTAGAATAAATGTTTCTATCCTTAATTAAGCGAGCGCGGCGGTGGTTGGCGCTTTATCGAACGTATTCGCTAGCGGAAAGAGAATTTCTAGCTCGTTGCGCAGAAGTGACGCGTTTATCTCGCGGCAGAGATGAAACACCAGGATGCGGCTAATAACAATCGGTAATCGTGTAAAACGGGACTCACGGGTAAATATCAAAGGTGACGAAACTTCATTTTTCACTGAAGTTCATATGAGTCTTCCTAATTTTAATTCGACGTTCGAGTATTGGAATCTAGCTTATAGGTAGGTAATCAAATGATGCGACTAATATTTTATATAACAAAAAGCAATAATCAGTATAAAACTACAGACGTTCTTCTACAGAATTATATAAAAATTATTCGTGGATCGATAATTTACTTATATATTTTGCAGAAATTCTCAATTTA
Source organism: Temnothorax curvispinosus (assembly GCF_003070985.1). Taxonomy (NCBI): domain Eukaryota; kingdom Metazoa; phylum Arthropoda; class Insecta; order Hymenoptera; family Formicidae; genus Temnothorax; species Temnothorax curvispinosus. The sequence goes on along the minus strand of NW_020216915.1, from coordinate 230,881 downwards.
ATAAAATTTATATCAGATAGTAACAATTTGCTGGAAAATATGCTCTCTCTTGAATTTTCTTTAATTTTTGGATGTATAAGGGTTTTCAAGAATTTGCAATATATAGATGTGATTGTATGTATAATGAAATTAATGGATCTGCGACTTCATGGAATAACGGTATCGATACAACCGGTCAGTTGTAAATATGACGGATAATTTGCTGTGACTCGTTTGACGAATCTATGGCCATCGATCGGCGGAACAGAGAGTTCGATCAGGACTTGCACTCGCGATCATAGGTTCATCCATAGGAGCAGGACCGATAGTAAATTGTTTTAACCGTACCCTGACAGCTGGGATACCAACGGTTCGCGATCGCGTGACGAGAAGCCTGCAATAAATATCATATCGTGGACCGCCGACGCGATGCTCGCCCACGATTGTTTCAGCGCAGGTGGGCTAATAACGGCGAGAAAAGAAATCCATTGGAATTTTACTCTCGTGAGAACGCTTTCGTCCGATTCATTAATCTTCCGCCTATTGACGCGCGATTGCCATATTCTTTATTAACATTAAACATTGAGAGTCAGCAATCGATCCCGGCCAATTAAAAAATTATGTAAACGTTAATTACTAATAAATATCAGGTAAGAATGAAATTTATTTTATTTGTGAATATCTTCTTCAGAATTTAGGGTCGTATTGATTAATCCCTCGGTGTAATCATTAGATTCTCGGGTCCAAATCAAAATATAATTTCGGATTACGTTCGGATCTATATATAAGCTCTCGTCTCTCGACCTTCATCCTTTGGCTATCAGCTTTAAGCTCTCACTCTTACCTCGCAACAAATTCCCATTCCACAACTCGCAATTCGCACTTTATATTGTGCACAAATAGCGCACGTGCCAATGAAAATCAATGACGGGACATTGACATGTCTCGTAAGTAACGCCAACGTTATCTTGTTAGTCATCAACTTCGTCATTCATTGAACCGGAGAGAAGTCACGCACAGCAGTCCAACTAGGAATTACGAGATGCGTTCCCTATGGTACCCTAAAAGAAGAGCGTCGACAATTTTACGAGCTTCTGCTGTGTAATTACACAGTCGGCCAACTATAACTAGCGCGACTACGCGCAGCCATAAAATAGCGCGACACATGTGATAGTCATTGGTCTCCGGCAAATTAGCAACGCGACGTTTATTAACCATCGATCCTACGCCGCATCGCGCAGTTTTTACGCGCCTCGGTCGAAGGCGCGTTGTCAACGTGACGCGAATTTCTAAAGGACATCGATGGCGTCTCTCAAATATAAATTCGCATTTCGCTACTACTCCTAAAACCTCGCCATACGTCTTTGCCAATTACGCTGAGGCACGAACGGCAAAGGAATTGAGAAAGTCGGTAGCTTCGCGGAAAGTGGAACAGCCGATTCAATATCCCGGAACGAGATATACCAATATCGAAGTCGATAAATCAAAGGTCGAAAAAGATCAAAAAAATAAAGAATATTGCCTCCATGACGACTCTTTTGCGGTTGCAATGAACTAGTTTCTCACCTTTCGAAATGTTTGTGATCTCGTGTGGCGCGGTATCATCGCGTCGCAAAGCCGACTCGACAGCCTTTGATGCGAACGTCGTACGCGTCACCGGCGTCACAGTAATCAAGTATAAGAGAAGCGGAAGGTTGGATAAGGAGGAAGAGGCACCCGCGGTCACGAGAGGCAGGCAGCAAAGTCTTCGCGCGTTCATCGCGAAACAGCGCGAGTGGAAGAGAAGCGAAAAAGACCTGATGCGGTTTGTTCGGAGTGGCACTCCCTGTCTGTCGACCCACGCCGACTATCTCGCGGGCTGCCACGCGATATTATTATGTGCACATGCCCATGTATCACGGACTACCTGACAGATCGGGCTCGCGTCTGTACGGGAGAGCGAACAGCCGGCTAGGTGTGGTTGATACTCGCGCGCGGCCGTGTGTACGATAAAATAAACGAGCCTGCCTGTCTCTCTCTCTCTCGCTCTCTCCCTCCTTCCCTTTTCTCTCTTCCTCTCTCTTTCTTTTTCGAACCCCCCTCCCATCTCACGCCGATCTATCATTCCCTCTCTCTCCTCGCTTCCTCACTCCTCTCAGCCGTTCTGCACCGCAACGACGCCTGTACCGGAGCAACTTTTAAGGTCACAGACCTCAGTGCCTGCCCCTCTTATCCCTCGCTCCTCTGCCGCCTATCGGGCGAAATGAGGGCGAGACCTCGCGGACCGGAGAAAATTTCTTGTGGGTCCTCTCTTCGCCACTGCACTTCAAAGACCAATTCGCGATGCGTCTTACATCTTCTCGCATTACGTTCGTGGTTGTACCGGATCCGGTATAACGCGTCTAAAGGTTGCTGTTTAACCATCTATAATTTTAATTTCCCGAGAGAAAGTCAAAGTTACATTTTAAATCTTAAAAGGTGTTCGCAACTTCTTCTAGAGGATCCATTTGCTCGTAATAAAGACAAATTAATGATGGAGTATTACAAGTATAAGCATAATAAAAAGATAATATAACCACTGATCGCAATCTCTCTCTCTCACTGATATCCCGCTCTCTATATTCAGTATGCATACTAATAAAAATATAAGTTATGTAGTATACTTTCAGAGTCGCATTCTCTCTTACAGTGCAGATCTCATTCGGCGCGAATAAATGTGCACGACGCCAACGTCAGCGAGTGTGAACTCGATATCTGGTTTCACCAATAAACGCAAAAATTGGAAATGCAAATGCACGTCGGCGAGCTCGCGGGGGTCAACGACCGCCTGACGAGGTCCGTAGACTGATTAGTCACGAAGTTCGCCCACGTAACTAGAAATAAGATAGGCGCGACAGCGTGTCGGGAAAATGCGAAATATCAAATAACGGAAATTCGAAGTGAGTACGGCTTTGTTTGTTCCCTGTGCGAGTCGTGGCTTCATTATGTACCCAGTTCCAACCCTATCGATTGTCCCGAGTGTTGTATACGAGATGTCGCCGCCTCTCTCATTAGTTACACAAATCTCTCGAAAATTTTAGAAATTTTATCCGTCTTTATACTCAACGAATATTTTTCGGAGCACCATTAATGCAATCCTCCAATTACATTATTAGCCAAAACCACTCGATATAAATCAAGAAAAGTTTTGCACATACTCGTACAGGCTTCTTTACAGTATAAAAATATATGTTGCACTAGATTTTACGCTGTCTGCGGTTCTGCATTGCAGTTGTAAATCTGTCGCATATAAAAAGAAAAGCAGCAGAGAGTAGAGCAGAGAAACTTGCGCTCCAAGTATCGCTCGATACTTTACGCACCGCGGCTTTATCTACGCTCGCGTTTCATAAATCTCGAATATCGATATCGAGCTGTGGCGTATCGAAAGCGGATTACGCGAAACGCAAACGCACGTAAACGGATAAGCGGCGAAGAAAGAGCGCGGGGACGATACGAGAACGCTGGACCATTCCCGGGCCGCCCCCGTCAGACCCCTCCGAATGAAATCTAACAAAGGAAACGGGCTACCGGCGTATATCCTCACATATTGCCTGGCTAAGCGGATAAGGATATGGAACGCAGGATCCTCAAACGGCCCTCCGACAGCACAAAGGGAGCCTGATTGCCCGTGGATGATTTACCGCGACGGCGGGCGGCGCGGCCCGCGACACTCCGCGATATCCGTCGTGGTGGATGCGCGCCACAATAAAAACTAGTGGGAGTATAACGCGGAGCACGCAGACATGGAAGAAGACGCGAGACGAAGGCGACGAGGCCGAAAAGTACGGCGGAAAGAAAGCAAAGAGTATGGTGCAACTTGACGACAACGCGGCAACAGCTGGACGATATACCCAGTTTCGCGAATAAAACGCGTGCGCGATATTCTTTAAGGAACACCGACATCCAAACGTCTTTACGATTTACGACCATCTGTGAAATGATCATGTTTTATTTTAAGGGAGGAACTCTTTCGGACTTATTATTATTTACTCACTGCGCTGAAGATATCTGTCGACCTTATTCATTCGCAACCAACAAACAGCTCTTCAAGACTTACCTGAAAAAAATAAAAATATTGTTATAATTATGAAATTACTCGAATTATTAAATACATTATTAAATACAAATAGTCAAAGATTATAATGTAAATTCTATCCTTTTTAGTACATAATCATAATCCTATTACATTTTACATCTTCCGTAAGTAACGCTCTACAAAATACATGTTGGTTAAATTTCCTCTCACATATAACTCGTCGAAGGGTTAAACATGAAAGGGTTAGGCTAAAAGCTTCTACACCGCTGCTTTTCCGCCGGTAAGAATGAGGAAACATATTCGCTATTACCTCTCGTCGGGAGTTTCTTTGTTCCTAAGATCTCCCGTTTGTTCGCGCGCCCTCGCCTGCTCGCCGAACTCATGATATAATAGAAGCAAAATAGCGGGATAAATGCAGGTAAGCCATTCTCGGTTGGTCGAGCGGAATATCTCTTACGTTTCCTAGGGTTATTTGCCTCCCCTCGCCTCATTCGTCGAGGCATCGAGGGGCCTAAAGCACGTAATGAAAATAGTCCCTCCTAATTCGGCGCGATCTCTGACCGCACGGCTCGTCTTCTCCTATCTAAAAATAACCCCCGCGCGCTCGAATCCCCCCCTCATTACGACCCTGTAATAACGGCCGTGCCGTCTACGATCTACGCCATTTCGTTCCTACGATGACTATACCGACACACACGTGGGACTTATTGTCGGACACGTAGGAAGAATTTCCTTTCGAAACATTTCATCTCGAAACATGTGAGCGCGCCACGTGTTGCGGAAAAGGGAAAAAAGAATCGCGTGAAACGTGCTTGTAGTACATTATCGATAGTATCGAGGATTTATTAGCGAAAGTAAAGAAACGATAGTTGATGTCGGTAGCGTTGAAAGCGATTCGAGAAGTAATAATTGTTGGGCGAACCCCCCCCCCCCCTAACTATGATATAATCAAGAGGTGGATCGTAGTAGAACGATTTCAACGAGATCTCCTCGTCGTAATATAATCTCGTAATAACCGTTCTCCACCCTCGTGCGCGTGGTGCCTGGTAGATCGCGTAGCGAGATACAATTCTATCTATTAGACGTTCCGACGAGCATAGGCCAAGAAATAGAATAGAAAGAGGAAAAAGGACGAGAAAGAAGCAGCGTACCCCGTCGTACTCGTGCCATTTATCACAAATCTTACTCTATAATCTAGATTACTAAAACAATGGCTAAAAGATGCGCGCGTTTTCTTCTTTCTCATTTTTTTAGATACTATCCCCGCGGTGCTAAAAATCGATGCGTAAGCACGACCACCCAAAGAGCGCTTTGATTAAGAAATTCCAAGTATCTGAACAGAGATAAAATGTAAAGTATGTTCTACAAATTTTTCTCCTTAAAGTTTAATATCACTTTACAAGTACAAATAGAAAAACAAAACAAAATAAAAAAAAGTTTCATCATAGCAAGTGTATTCGCAGACGTTCTATAAACTATCGATTTATATTTCTTAAGAGTTACCTACAATTCACGTGATTGCTATAATCTAAACTATGTTCATGCTAATCGCGTTTAGAGTGGCATAGTGCGCCTATTATAACAACGAGCTCATCCAGAGAGCAGATACGCGCCGATATATGGACCAGAAACAGAGAGACGCAGCCACGGCAGCTTTGTCTCGCTAATCCTCCTCGGCCCTCTAATTTTCCCGTACGATCGTTAACTCAGCATCGCCTCTACCCTTAGTTAGAGGAACCGCTCATCTCACTCCCTCTCTTTTTCCCGAGTGCCCCCTCGTCCCACGGGAGGAGCATCTCTCGGTCTATATCAGCAATCCGCGCTTTTCGGCCGTCGGCAGTCAGCTACGACGATAGAACGTAATTCCGAGCTCTTATCAGTCGGCACCTCCGACCTCGAGGGAGATGCCTTTGTCGTTGAAGGCGGCGAGCCAGGAAGAAGGATAATCCTCTGCTTTGCTCTCTGACTACCGGCAAGGGAGAAGGCATTTCGCGCTCCACGGCTGCTCGTTACAAAGTCTTGCAGGTTATCTGCCTAGGGAGGAGAGAGACTCGAAAGACACCGAGAGAGGAATGATGGCGAATGTGTCGCCTGAAGAGGTGTTAAGGTAGGTGGAATTTCCTGAAAATGTAGACTCGAGTGATGGAACGTTATAGACAGGGACCTTGAATGAAGAGTGGAGATGAGGGAGAGAGCGGAGCGAATCGTGTAATCCCGTGGCTACCAGTAATTGACGGCATTTGCATACCTTCCGCGCTAACCGTTCAGCCGAACGAGGTGAACGGAGGACTTCCTCATCTACTCACCACCCGGGGACTTCTTTTTTATGCGACGTAAAAGACTTCCGCGCGTGGTCTGCTCTTTCCACAGAGAAAACATAAATCCTAACGAATTACTCCAATGACAAAGAACACGTAAAAGTCACTTTTTTATGACAAATATTAATAATTATTAAAATCACTTCGCGGTGCGAAATAGCGATGCGAAATAGCGAAACTTCAAATAACTTCAAACCGAAATCTAAACATAAAATAAGAAAACGGATTTTATCGCATAGCCATTATGTTGTAAAATGTTGAAAATATGATGCAGGCAACCTCAATAAGTCGAAAGCGTTTCCCACTCAACGTTTCCCTTCTCTTTCTTCTCTTTCTCTTTTCTCTCGCATTTCTCGAATACCTTTTCCTCTCTAACTCTTTCGACAAATATTACGTCAAATGTTATTCACGTGATCTCATTTTCTTGCGAAATAACCCGTGAATATTGGATAAACTGACACATTCCGTGCGATCGAGTGAGTAACGCTGCACGTGTGATTCGCTCGTAAATGGGAATTCGAGCGAGAAACGAGTGCGGGAACAAAGATGGGAGTCTCCCTCTCCCCCTGTCCGAGAAACGAAGATGCGCAAGAGGGAGAGAAAGACATCGTGTAATCCTGCCGCTACCAGTAATTAGCGACATTTGCATATCTCTCTCGCTGACTGTCCTGCGTCGCAGCAGGAGGAAGCGATTTACATGCGAATGGCCCCACTTTGAGCGCCGCAAAAATGACTGCGTTCTCGTAAATAAGAACTGTTTACGAATGCCGAGGAGTCTCCGCCACACCGTGGGAGAAATTGCGGAGCGCCAAGGTACGGAGGGTTCGGGAGAAAAGCTTCGCGGAACGATTATGAAGTGCGAGAGAAACCTCGAAAAAGCCGGCGATCTTCGCGGTATTAATGGAACCGAATAAACCGTGAGACTTAAATTAAATTAAATTTCTTTCTACGCAAATAAATCACCGGCTGCCCCTGAGAAATTTCTTTTGGAAGCTGTTAAAGTTGATTGCAACCTCAGTAATTATCAATTACTCGCAATTAACTGCATTTTCTCGTGCGCCGCTTCTTTCGTCATATATTTCATAATGATAGTGCAGATGAGCTTCAAGGCCGAAGATCGAAGAATCCATTTCTAATTATCTCGATAATTGCGCCCGTTAAAAGCGGCTGTAAACGTCAGGCACCTGCGTTCGAGTCTTGCCGGATCGCATGAAGTTTCGCCGGAAAGTTTCGCGAAAAAGCTTTAACGACCGAGACGAATGTTGGTCGTTGCCTCAGTATTTCGCTTTGCATAATTGCGACATAATTCGCGGCGCTTTATCGTTCCTTCGTGTCCTTAATGTCTTGGAAAGTTTCGGAGCTTGGTTCTGGAACCGTGGCAGGGCGGCGACAATGCCTCGTTAGAGCCTAATGCCACCGTGAAAGAACTAGGATTAAGAATTGTAAACCACCTTGCAAATTGCCGACTGTCCTTGAAAGCGCAAAGTCGAATGGCGTTAACGTTACGGCAAAGAAGCATAATCTGCAGGGGAAAAAATGCGGAGAAGATTTATCCGGCAACAAAATTGAAAACCGCGTATTAACGGATACAAAAGAAGCGCGAACAAAAATGGAAGTATCATCATGCAACACATTAATAAAATCAACAAGTCAAACTAAATAAATAAAGAAAACAGAGAATATATTGTATTTCACATAAACAATTCCAATAAAATATGCGTATGTTCATGCGAATTTCTTTCAAGAGATGTTGTAGGAAAGATCAATTTTGCAACAGGAAAAATCCGGATCTGGATCGCTAGCGTATAGGAGGAAGTGCGTCGACGAAAATTGGAAATACGTTTCGGTGGGAAGATAAAGCAGGGGATTCGCGAGAGTGTGGGGGTCCACTTACGGGAGGCACGGATGAGTCGGAGTGAGACAACTACGCGATGGCACGCTTTATTGCTAATAGGATGTTGCCCGGTTAATTCCCAACAGAGAAGCTGACTCGAACGAACGGAGAGTTCGTAAAGTTTCGCAAGAGAGGTAACTCCCGCAGAGAAGGTGGTGGTAAGGCAGAAAGAGGAGGAAGTGGGGGAAGAGATGGAAATGGAAGTGGAGGTAAAGGGTCGGATTGCGCGACAGGGCAACCCTTGAAATTTTACTGCGAAACGCCCGTCCCGATGAATTTGCATGGAAATTCGCCGTCGAGGCGAGACGTACACCTCGCGAGAGAATTAACTCGGTTACGTCTAATGAGCGCCGAAGATGGCGAGAGAAACTTGATAGAAGGCGCCGTCGAAAGGGTAGCACCCGCGATCGATCCCGCCGAAGTTCGCGGTGCACATTGGTTACGATCGAGTTCGGCGTGAGTACATTAAAGTCGAATGTTAGATGCCCTTTCACGTCGATATTGTTCCTAATAATAAATTACATCGGCAGCGGCGTAATTGTAATAGTTTCTCCTGTAACAGCTCACAGCTATTTTACTTACAATTTATTTTACTGTTACAAATTCAACAATGAAGAAAATAAATTGCAATCGATACGATCGCATCTATAGCATCAATGATTATTAAAACCGCAAATATTAGCTTTTTTTTCCTTACTGCGCAATCAAAATTTGTAGGTGCCCCAGGGAGCTTTCTCTTTGACGAAAAATAAAAGTAATTTTCGGTTCATTGACTGTTCGGCGTGTGCTTTTTATCATGCCAAACTGGATGGAGATCGCGCACGATAAAATGACGAAACGCCCGAGGCCACTCGTCGCGAAGCAAAACCTCGAACAACGAGATTTGCGAAAGAGCCGGGACGAAGTGAGAGAAAACTTGCGCAGGGATGCGAGAAAATGGCGAACAGTGACGGAGACAAAGAAAAGCACTCGCGATATCGCGACAAAACTCGAGCGCGACGCGACGGAACTCTCGTTTAAATTATAAAATTACTAACTCCATGTATAAGCCTGTCCGTAAGCCTCTTACGGGAGTTAACTAACCTCATAAAATTAGTGGGTAGGTGTAAACTCGCTCCTCCTTGCCAGCCGACCCTAGACATTCCCTGCCTGCTCGCCCCCTTACCCGCCATTCTCTTCTTAATGCCGCTCTACCTCTACTTCCGTCACCTCGTAAAACTTAGTCGAGACAATGCGAGAACGTAGCAAGCAGCGCAATGAAACCCTCTCTTTCCTCCCTCCCCGTGTATAAACCCTCAAAAAGCAGAACCCTTCCCCGAAGATATTTCCCGGGGTATTCCGTAACACTCCCGGCGCGGTTTACCTTCCCGTTGAAATGTCGAGAACATGCGAGAGCATTCTCGATATTTCATCCTGAAATGGTCGGAATAGAACTGAAAGCTTTTTCTCGAACGAATATAGAAATGTTACTGACAAAAATTGAAAATAGGTTTGTGAGGTTTCTTGCCCGGTCGGCACCATATAATTACGATAATTATATGTTTCCAGAAAATATTTGATATATCTTCGCGTTATATATAGATAACATTAAATATTCCATTCACTCGGGGAACGAATTTTCAGTCTACTCGTATTCAGCTACGAGCCATATCGCTCCTTCGAAACAATAACGAGGTGCTTGCCTTTAACGAAGAAAGTTTCGGCACCGGCGCGGCGTAGTTACCGGCTATTCATATCGTCGTCTCTACCAGCTGGATGAGCATGTCTGCTATATGTATGCAAGCACCTCTAAGTACCGGTCTGCCCCGCATAAATTAAGTGAACCGCGTGTTTAAATGCAAAGCGAGATCTGCGAATAAAATGGACGACTCGGGAGGAAAGAAGAGACAAAAGACAAGAGAAAGCGGCAAAAGGGCTAAGAAAACGACTCGGTGCTTCATCCAGCGACCGCTTGCTCTAAATATGCATGGAGCACGACCAAAGAATCTTTCATATTTATATGTTATACGCACGCCTTTCTCCGCGCGAAAAATCGAGTCACGTAGCAGACGGTAGCAATGACAAAATACTTCTTTCCCGCGATCAAACCAATAGGGACAGTGGTGCGACGAATCCATATATCAGAGGAACATTTCGTTTTATTGGTATATTGCACTCTGTTGCTGAGTCACTGCTTTTTACGCAGGATTTTCTGCATATCGAAACGTTAACATTTAAATAATAGTTACGTATTATTTATGTATCTTCTATAATTAATTAGCGAATCTAAGCTGTAACATCCACTTGGAAGTCACTTGCGTAATAGAATTTTTTACCCACGCGATATTAAGGAGTCAAAATGAGAAACTGGTAGAAAGTTTTATGACAAGGAAGGGTCGAAAAGATAACACGATTAACATATCCGCTTTACACACTTAGATCTAGCACACCGTATATTTACCTTACGACCCTTTCAACCTGTTACGGTCCGTGAAGAGAGCAGAGATGTACGTTTATGTCGGCTAAAAATAATAAAATTAATTGGCAGGATGTCTCATAAAAGACGACGAATCTCTTAAACGAGAAATCTGCATTTTAAATTTCGACACGAAGATGAGATAAACTCCGACGCTTGAAAAGTATTTTGTTATTTTCAGACGCTTATCGCTATTCCCAGCTAAAATGTGAATAGGATAAAAAATTATATAATAGTAAGCAATGTGATAGACCCATAAATATTTAAAGATTCAATGCGTGCGTGCACGCGTGCGTGTGTGCGAGTGAGTGAACGAACGAGCGAGAAAGAGGGAAAGAGAGTTATCAATACCAAAAGTTCAAGAACGATTTATTTAAATAGCATCGACAAGAACGGTGTTATCCGATATAATACCGTATTGTCAGAAATTACCTCGGGAATTACTTATTCAATAGCGATAAGATAAGCAAAAAACGTAGAAAATGTCGTAAGACAATAAAAATATGTTACGTCAATTTCTCACTCTATCCCTATTCAAATTCTGTAAAATTATTTAACAAACTAAATATAGTAACAAACTAACGATTTTCAGAATTACATTAAAATAATGATGAATAAAATTTATGTAAATTTTTAATATATTAATGTCCTTGTACCATGAATTGAGAATGTCATAGAATAGCCAACAATTGAAAACGCAATCGGAAAGACTTGACAAACCACAGAGCGTGGAAATGATGAGAAAGTGGATCGACACGAAATTGCGATGGTGGAGACAGACGTCACCTGATAGCTTCACAAAAACGACCTGCCAAATCGAGAATCCGACCGGTACCACACCCAGCCATTGTTAACGAGGACACAATGTCACGCTGTATAATACACAATGCACTCTCGCCAGCGCATTAATGCGCAATGATGCGCGCGCTCGTAGTCACATCGCGGAACATTTTTGTTTTATCGTCCCTTAGTCATCGTACTAAAAAAAAAAAGAATAGTAACGTATATTGAAAATAACCATATTACCCGTTTCTAACAATTGCTTTGACTTGACCTAAATTAAAGCGTGTTTCACTTTATATAACTGCGTGTTTCACGTTCAATTTCTTAAATAAAGATTTCTGACCTATGGAATCTCAACATTATTAATATTTATTTAACGAACTATCGAGTGAAGTTTTGCTATCAAATAATTAACTAATTGAGTGCCGTAAAAGCTTTATTCGCAATTTTTAATATTGATTTGAGCTACTATTTTTATTAAAATAAAATATAAAAAAATTTGAAGTATTAATGGCATTTAGTCGCTCAAATGTTTTTAAACTCCGCACATTTCAATCATCGATCGCGTGTCCGATGTAGCTCCCCGGAGCGCGGCTCTATCGCGATTCACCATCGCTATCCTATCTCTTCTTTTTCGTCGGAAACAATGTTACCGGACAGCATTTAATTTCCTGACCGCCGTACACGGCCGGCGCCAATCTCCTCCGGTAATTTCAACCGCGCGACAGTTTCGCGCCGGTGAGACGGAGAATCGAACGTGCGAGAGAGCTGAGCCGGCGCCCAAATGTGACATTATCTCGCGACGCCGACGCCGGTCGTCGTCGTCGTCGTCGTCCCCTCGTCGAGACTCCAGACGTGGTAACGTGCAGACCGGAGCGAGGCGCGTGTTCGCCCGATAGGAACGTTGTCGGAGAACTTCCTGGGAACGATAACACGTGCGACACGTTTCGATTTCGCGTCTGTTCGTGCCAGCTATAAGATTTGGATTCCCATAATCAAAAATCTAAATTATATGGTTCGTTAACATGTAATCATTTTCAATTAGAAGATTCAAATAAATCCAAGATTCAAAATTAAGGAATCTATAACAAAATATAAAATGTATAAAATATTTTATAGTATTAGGGATAACTTTAAATTGAGCTAATCTATCTATAGTATTTAAATTATTAAAAAAAAAAAAAAATGTTTTTGCAACTACGGTTTTATAAAAATAATCAAACCACTTGATGTGATCACGGAAAAAAAGAGATTGTTAGCGGTAAGAAGAGCTCATATCAAGCTTTATTTGCTGTAGGGAGTCCTTAATCACGACGAGACGTCCCGAAGTTAAGGAACGAAGGGAGCACAGCAGCACAAAAATGGGAACGGACTCGTATTTCCTGTCGTATTTATACCGGCGAGAAACGGCAAGAAAACCGCGTCACGGGGCGTTTCGTGCAACGGAACAATGCGGTCTAAAATGCAGGCACCGTGACGCCGAAAACGCATCGCGTTTCGTACGCCTCCATCTTGTCCGATTAATCACGGACCTGGAGTTTCCGGTACCCTTCTTCAAGGTAGGACAAAGGGGACTCGAGATAGCGGGAGAAACGACGAGCGTTGGCGCCCGTACACTGTAATTCGTCAAAACTGAGAATGATGCGTCCATACGTAGTTACTTGTATACCATATAAGTGCAAGTGCGTGCCTGTGAAATGTTGAAGAAAAAGCCGCTAAAAATGTGTATGAAGAGCGCAAATTGAAACTCTGTCATCCTCATCCTTTTAGCTTACGGATCTTGATATGCGATATTTAGTACGGTTATTTTTATGGTCGTGGAGGAGAATTAACTGGGAGAAAAAAATGCGCCCGTCACGCTGCGTTTAATATTTTATAAAAGCCCATCACATCGCCCGGCGAAATAAAAACGGAAGACATGCGAGAATGTACGAGAGCGTACCAGAAAAATGGACAATGAAGAAAGAGCAGGGGAAAGAATGCAGACACGTAAAAAGTGACGATTGTTAATTAAATCTGGTAAGCCGCGGGGGAACCTGGTTCCGACCGCTCGCCATCATCATCCGTTCTATTTTCGTATTTGTCTTGCGGCTCTCGTCTCGAAATGTTTATTCTGCGCGCCGGTGCAGGGCGGTAAGATATAAGACGGACAAATCCCGTTTAAAAAGCTTTTATTCGCACTGCACGGGCACCATCGGAGAGTTACAATTTCATTCGAATTATAATTTGATCAAAGCACACACACACACACGCAGTAGTCTTTTCCTCCTTCATTAAAAAGATCTTTATGGAAATATAATTGAATTATCGTAGAAACTACTTTCTTTGACTTCGGTATCACTTATGTAACGGAAAAGAAGACAACTTTCTTCCAATACGATGTTACACGCAGCAAAGTAAATATAAATTAACAAATATTCTCCGTCTTGCATACCTATGTCAAAAGTATTAAATACACATCTTTACTCTTACTTATCTCATTTATTATTTTTACAGAAATTTGAAAGTTAAATTATTGCATTTTATTCGAGAGAGCATCATACTTAAGTAACCTTCTTACTGTTAGTCTTAAAGTATTGGCAAAACGAAATTAATACACGGATTATTAATATTGCGGATCGTCACCTTACGAAACACACAGTCTCTTTTACGTTCAATTAATCGATCCCTTCTTGCGACAACGAACTCGTCGCTTCAAGGAACAAGCGTCCTCGAGTTTCGCGCGATTGTAAGCTCCGGATGTGCAGATCCCCATACGGCGTACAAAGACTGCGAGAATGGGAGAAATAAGGAGCTCGTTGGTCCCCTTTAGTCCTGCGGATTGAATTACCGTTGTATTTCTCGTTGGTTTCGCGAAGTAAAAGCGAATACAGGACCGGACTGGAATAGAGCTGGAAGCCAACGGGGAAAGGCCTAGCAAAAGGCCGACTGCTGGGCCACGTTAATTGGACGGATGATTCTACTAAATCCTGAGAGCCTAGGAAGGCCGAGGGCGGAGATTCGAAGGCGCTTTGTCAGAAATTAGAGGGAAAGCGCGAGGAAAAACGAAACCGTGACGTCCTGCAACGCAGAGATCTGGAGAGGCGACGGATATAAGCACCGAGGATTGGCATCCTCGAAGGAAACGACGCTGAAGAAAAAAAAATGGTCAGTTAATCGCTTCGAGAGAAAAAGCAATAATGACAGACTTGAGAAGATGAGTCTATAACACGATATGTATAAGATTTTAAACTGTTGACAACTTATATAACATCTATTCTCTCATTCTTTGGAATGACATTATTCGCCTAACTATCTAATGACGGATCATGTACGTCAAGATTTTATGTCTATCCGGGAAATGGACAACAAAATTTGTTTAAAAAGTAAACATAACATGAAAATAACTAATAAATATTTTAGTGAATGAGAGCGGTGCTCGTATTTCGATTTAATCATTTATTGGTACGTATTAAAAAATCAAAAACTAAATATTAGTGACAAATATATAATATTCAATTATGTATACCTATATTATATAATTTTTGTTCTCCAAAAATACAGATATAAATATTATACTCGTACATAATACCCGTATCTATATTGGGGAACAAAAAAAAAACATGAATAATGGATATCAAGAATGGGGAAGCTTTTTACCGCGAACGTTGTGCTGATAATATGAAAATAGCCATATCGCTGTATATTGAACTGAAACAGCTTTCACATTCGCAGATATGAGCCATTTCGCAGGATATCGAGATAATTTACAATACGGGTCATACTATGGCGTACTCTCTTAAACTACACACTCGCGATGCGATACATAGCAAGGGGTTAACAGTGTTTTGCGAGCTTTCGTATCTCTCGCCCGATAAATTACTTTATTACCACTGACATGAATTGAAGTGAGCGCGTACATGTGAGTGCCAGCCAATCTTTGTGTGAATTCGTGGGTGGCTGGCTGGCTCGTTAATATATCGCGATACTTTTAAATTACCGCCGATTATTTTTTCCGCTCGCTCCCCTATCTAAATGTATGGTATACTGTCGCTATCGGGCGCTTTCGATAGATTACAACCAAAGTACAGCTCTGTTGCGAATTATGTTCCAAATGCACTCATTTTCTTGCAAATCGCACGAATTATCGCATAATAATTAACGTAAGTCACAATAATAATTAAAAGTATTAGTATCAGCTTTAAATACAGAAAAAAAATTAATCTTGCTTCTAAAATAAAAGTCGTTTTTTGCGGATATACTTCAATTGTAAAGAAATTATCCCTTTCCTTATCTTTATACCTGCATTTTTGTTACAGTTGATAAATGAAATTATTGCGAAATAAATTTTCTCATTGAAATAAAATTGCATTTGCAACCATCGCTAAAAGTTTGTAAAAGGATACACGTGTCTAACTGTGTCCTTTTATTGCATCCATTTTCATCGTGCTTATCGCGACTATTCTGACATTTAGCGCGATAACCCTCCGACTGTTGCGAAATAGGCGAACAATAAACATTTTGTCATTACGCCAATCGGGTGATAAGAGACCAATAAAGTTCCCCCCAACTGACACCCTCGTAAAAGCGGCGGCAATGACCTCATCAGATCTGGATTCACACTTGAAAATCGTATTGCCGCAAAAACTAAAATGCGAAATAAAAGCCGTATCTTCAGCAATATATTATTTCTATGAAATAATACATTAAATCAAGTTGCACATATTGTAATCTTTTAAAGAATTTTGATCACAAAAATAATTTATCTCTAACAGAACAGATCAATTATTAAATTAAATTTTTGATGTTTCCTTTTCGTTAAGTTTTATTTTAATATTATTTTCTATATCTAATTATTTCCATATATATTTCATTATAAAGTTTTTATAATTTATGTTTCTATTATTATAATAATATAAATATTCTGTTTCTGTATTGTTATAAAAATCAATTTAAAAATTATTTTGATGTGAACAATTATTGATTATTTCTATCACGTCGTATTTCAATTAAGTTAAAATTTCTTTCGCGAAGAGGAAAATTCCTCAGGCTTGTCAGGCGCAGGTACCGGTCTCTCTGACATCAATTTAAATGTTGCATTTAACTCAAAAATCCTCTAGCCGCTGTCGTCGCATTATTCTAATTACCCAAAACGATGGCAATGTAACATTGTTGCATTCCGGCGACCGAGGAAGTCGCCGTCGTAAATCTTGGGAGAAACAGCGAAACCGCAAAGCATCCCGCGTCTATGACTATGAATAATCGCACTGAGTATTTTTTCCCTCCCTCGCGACAAAATATCGTTTAAAATGGTCGAAGTATCCTCTCCTCCCTCCCCGCTTTCATCCATACGTTACCGCAACGAACCACGGTTGCGGAGAGATTTTCCGGATGATTTTCACGAGATGTTATTCCATCTTCGCACACGTCTAATTGCCCATAAAACGAACGCAGCGAGAAAGCTCCTCCGGGGCGCGAGGATGACGATGGTCGTCGTCGCCGTCGCCGTCGTTGGAATTCCGGGAGAAGAACCATTTTCCCTTTTACCCTTTGAAGCTACCCTACCCTCGCGTCCTCTCCTCCTTCGCTATCGTGTGTCACTGTGGACCACACGCGGCGGCGCGTGTGGCTGCGTGTTCGAGCGCGCGCGAAAACGCCGCACAGCGCTTTTCCCGAGGAAGCCAGGCGTTTCCTCCCGCCGATGCGAGGCGCGCCGAGAGAAAACAGAGAGAAAAAGAGATAAAAGCGGAAGGCAGCAGCAGGAGGATCTGACCGAGCGCCAACCGCACCGAAAATAGCCGCGCCGCCGAGGTACCCAGGCTAAATTTTCACCGGACACCACCAGTGCGGTAGTTAAATTTTCGTTTTGGGTCCCTTGCATGCCTCGTACACGCGCGGAATGTGCAAATTAGTAAATTGAAATAGCAAATATGCGATAAGCACCCGTAAACTGCTTTTACACACACTTCTAGATATCTGCCTTTTTTTTTTAATAGCTACATAACCAAATTGTTGGAAATTAAAATATTCTATAATTGTTTCGTCAAGAATTTCCAGAAAAATTTTAATTTAGTCTAGTTTCCAATAAATGAACGTAATCGCAGAGAAAATTAATCAACGGAACATCGCAAATCAAATTAATTACCTTTACAAAACTAATTTAATTGTCTAAATATTCTAGTTTGACATGCAATTAATTAACTAAAGCAGAATAGCATGCTGATGTTTTAAAAACGATATAAAATAATTACATATATACGCACGCAGACATATTGTATCGTAAAATTTCTTTTATTAACTTCAAAGGCAATCTCCTCATAAAACCAAATCGCTGTTTTTAAATGTCCAGATATGTTAATCGTGTTAATCGCTGCACATCTCAACTTTCGAATCGCGCAAGAAGGTAGATTGGGAAATAACGCAAACACCTTTTTTCCCCTCCCGTCGTGTAAGTGGCGATAAACCATCGGCTACTTTCCGGCATTCCAGATAGCGGCCCATTCTGGCGATAATAGCACCGTCTCAGCGATAATTCAACGCGAGGTGAAAACTGGCCATAAATTTTTCCGCGCGAGGTGCAATTAGTTCCTCAAGACTCGTAAAACGCCGGGGCCGCGTCAAAGCCCCACGCAACCCCGCAACGACTTTTCACAAACGACGACGACGACGACGACGACGACGACGACGACGACGACGACGAGAACTATGGCACGCCAAAGGCGAGAAAGGAAATGCGATAACGTTTTCATGCGACTCGGCATTTTCCTCGACGAGCAAGACGAAGGTGAGATTCAAGTTTAACGATCGACATTTAAAGCCCGGAGTCTCGCGTATAGATAAACGGATGATTCTGCGTGAACCAAAAATGTAATAGACATCAGAAAATAGAGCAAGAACAAGATTGTCTCGACACAAAACTTTCGCGTCACATGCATTAGGAAATTGAATATTTATACATCACACGAGTGTAAAAGTTGTAAATAGGTAAGAGATATTCTTCCATCAGTTTCAAATGGATTTTAATGCATGTAATCGAAGCTTAATCGACCGTAATTGGAATCCAAATACATTAAAGAAGTCGAAAGAAAACGCGCTGCATGGATCCGCGGAGCGCATTCTTTCTCTCTATCTTTTTCCCTCCACTCCCCACACCGCTCAACATCTCTTCGCCGCGCGCTGAAGTGTTGTCCTAGCTGCGCAAATATGTATACTTATTCCGTCGCTAAGCAAACGGCGATCGCGCGTCTTCTTATCGGAGACCTTTTCTCTATTCTCTGCCACGCGAATTATGCCGGGGAAATTACAAGTCGCGAAAGCGCGTCGTGTGCATATAACGTCGACGGGGTGCATCATTAAAACGGGAAAAGGAGAGGCAATCTCTTTCGCGGTCGATGCGATCGATGCGTAAAGCGAGGTTTATGCCCGCCGTTTGTGATAGCGGGCCCCAAGGTCAGAGTAAAGTAGTGCAATAAATTAACGCGCACGTCGCACAATTGCGGGGGTGTTGCGAGTAGTTGACTCGATTGATTGGTGGAACGAGCTACAGAGCCTAGTTGGCCGAACTCTCATCGACGCCGTTGATGGTCGCCTCGGATGAAGAGACGAGAGGAGAGTAGAACAGATGAGAGGAGGAAAGGAGAGATAGAGAAAAAGAGATATATGAAGGGAGAGTGGAAGAGTGCAGGCTGGAAACAACCGACATGGTTATTGCAAGATTTATTGCTCCTCTTCGTTTCGTCTCGTTGTCACGCTGGACGAGAAGCGCACGAATCGGCGAGGCCTACCAGACGAGGATGAGCTCTCGCTCATTTTCTACCGGAGTTAACGAGTGCACTTTCTTTTCCTACCTCTCCCTCACGGGAGAGATCGTTATTGTCCGTCTAGACTCGCCCAACCTCCTTTTTACATTCACGCCCGCGCGTCTTTAGCAGTATCGTTACCGCTTCGATATTTTTAGCGATATCGATGCCGGCATGACTCGTTATTCGACTGCCCGTATCCGACTGCACGAATTACGTCTTCAGAAATGGAACAATCAATGTCGTTGCGTGGGTTGCAAATGAGAGTTGCGCAGTGTATACGGAAAGTTTGCTCGGTGACTTCTAAAGTATATTTGTGATGCCATTGACGCGAAGTTAATCATCATTCGTCATGTATCATCTGGCATTAAACTCATAATTTCTTTAAAAAAAAAAGTAAGAATATACAAAATTTTCTCCCAATACTGTAATTAAAAAATCTCGACAATATATTTCGATCTTCCGAAAACGGTTCTCAGTCGTTTTGCTTAACTCGAGGGCTTCGAGAACATCTGTCGCGTAAACGCATGAGAAGCGCAAGTACTCGGAGTTTCTGGGGAGGAAAACAAATGTTAATTTGCGAGCGAGAAGTCCCTCCGAATCGAGAAAACCGTCCGGGGCAGGTCGATGGAGCCGACGTTAATTGGTCGACAAGAGAGAATTAAAAAAAAAAGGAAAGAGAAGAAGGTAATTATGTTCTCTCGCTATCCGGAACGAAGTTGACGACAGACCAGTGTAGGTGACAGTCAATTATTCTTCGCGGAAAACAAACATGCGAAGCAGGCGGTTATTGCAACCAGCTTGCGTAATCATCTCCGCGGGCATCGGCAGTGGGACCGGTAACGAAGGCGAGGCAGTAATGCAAAATGAGACCGAATTAATACGCACCATTGATTTCTCTCAATTGCACGTCATTGTGCGTTTCTAAAAAAAGATCCACGGTAACACCCCGGACGTGTCGTCCAAGGAACTGATCGCGCAGAGGTGGGCGATGATTATGCAGAAGATCAATTACCAATGCAAAGAAACATCCATTGTCCTCCAGATCGGACTTTGTTAGTATACACGATAGAATCAAATGCAGCATCTTAAACTCAAGGAAAAAAACAAATTGATAATTTAAAAGTACCTATTCGTATCGTAATTCTTTTTATACTATCATATTTTTAGACACTTTCCTATTAGTGTTCAAAATTATTGCGGAACATATTATTTGTGATAATCTTAATCACTTGCAATTTCAATCAATAATTGTCTTCTTTTTTACGATTCTTTCAAGTGAATTTTATTGCACAAGTGCTTTGAATTTATACATCAATGCCCAGCCAATCAGCTCGCGAAACGAGATGATGAAAGGAAAAAACTGTAAGGAACAATGACCGGCGTAATAACACGGGTTTCCTCGTCCGTGCTTTTATTGATTTCCGTGGAGAGAGTCGCCGGATTAATAAAGATCTCAAAGGAGCCGAAGTACAAAGATATAATACCACCGCGACGACATCCTCTGACGCGCTAGCAATCCATTCGGGATTATTGACACCGGCGAGACAGGTTCCGTGCCTTCCTTCTTCCGCGTGCAACTCTCTTTCATTCCGTCGTAGCGCACCTCCAATGACGCGCGGCGTGCCTTCCGATCAATCACAAGGCTGTCTTGTCTCGTCCCATCGCTACAATGAATGCCATTGTGTACTCGTAACGCTCTTCCCTGCTCTTCTCATCTCTCATAGCCGCGCTACTCTATCGCCTCTCGACTGCGGACATGTCGAGTATCCCCGGACGTGAAACATGTCAAAATAAAAACGGTCCGATATATAATTGGATGTTTGAACTGCAACGTCGCGTCTTGTCTTTTCTGTTATAAAATCCGAAACGATTTTCATTCAATTAACCGTCAACTTTCAGAGTTCTACTTCCGAAAAAAACAACGAGGTGATAACTTAATAATTGATTCGCGCCTCCTTAACTGGATTCTCGTGTAAACTCGACGTTATGATCATATCTGCGGGATATGATGCCACGAATCGCTGCATTGTGCGTCGAGAAGCTCACACACCAGCGACAGGATTATTATGCGTTACATGGTGAGACCACGAAGCGATCCGATATGTATATGCGTGTCGACGGGGGACGCGAGGAACACGACACAGTAATGACCCAGACGAGCTGCATCCTTGTGCCACATAAAGCGCGATTCGTGTGCGTGGTGCAGCTCACGGTCGGGCCATGCGTGATGCACGCGTGAGCGTGTTCACAAGCTCGAAGATCGCGCCGGAGATTGATTCTCTTGCCTCTCGGCGTAGACTAAAAGGGACGGTGAAAACGCCGACGCGAAGGGTCCCCGCTGGTGTCGATTTTGTCGCCGGCGTAGACGAAAATATCTTGCGGAACGTTCTAATGAAGTAACATTTAATATTTTAGCCCGCGCTTTATCCTTTCGGAAATTATCTCGCCCGATGGAATCATTCGCGGGATATGATTTAATCTGGAATTGCGTTTGTAAGATCAAATCCGAATAAATTGTCTGGATGATATTCATTTTCTTTTTCACATAAAACACAACTTTGTAAATTATACAGATCACTTGTTATTTTTTGTATTAAATTTCTTTTCGTGCGCCAAAATATCCCCCATTCCAATTAAGACAAACATATGTATAATTATTTTCTAAATATATTTAGATACATCTTATTTTAATAATAATAATGTACTTATATAAACAACAGGGAACTTTTTATACAATTTTCCAATAAGACATTGAAATATACTAATAAATAATTTTTTCAATAGAGTCAATATTTTTTATGTAATTTTAAATCATGATGTAATTATTAAGCGAGTTGTTTGAAGCAAAAATCAACAAACAGGAAAGAAAAACGTACGTTTACCGTATTTTCTGCGAGCTTTTCTACGTGAAGCGCTAGAATTTTTCGCGATACATGTCAGCGAAGCGAGAATACATGGCGATTAGACGAGCCACTGAGCGAAAACGCACCGCCATCCCGATCGAGAGACTACGGATCTATCGAAAGAGAAGAGAAGCGAGAAACTTGGTAAGTTGAGACGAGCGGAGAAAACGAGATGGAGATACCTCGGTATATAGCGCGAGTCGCTGTCTCCTACATCCATAAAAGCAGAGAGGCATAAATAATGCGTTCTCCGTTTCTTTCCACGAGCGCGTTGCTGACTGGATGCGAGATTATGTACACGCGTCGAGAAAAGGGGGCCGTCGCTTCGACGAGACGAGACGAGACGCGACGTTCCTCTCTTCTTTTCCTGCCTTCCTTCGCTGCGATGAGGTGCCCGTCATTCGAATTGTGAGAGCGGCAATAAATCAATCCCAATATTGCGAGATACTCAAGGAGGCCGCTCCAGTCCCATTGATTGCGCGATTTTTATCAAATTCCATTTGACGTACATAATTAAGAAGACAATGATCTACGTACATTCTTCGACAAAAGTTGCACAATCACTATTATACCGCTGGCTCGATATGGAGTGATCAAGATAAACGTGAATGAAATTCCGATGAACTCTAGATGAAAAAAAGAGCGGGACACGCTTTACTCCACTCAAGCCCGACATTCTTTCCGCTCGCTCCCCGCGCTCGCGGACTTTCCATCTCTCTTTGCAAATAGTATATGCTTGGTTATCATTTTTCCAAGTCTAAATTTCAACGAGACCGTGAGAGGCGCTTACACTTCGCGACGCGAGAAGATTTATGATCGCGCAAATTAGCCACAACAGACTTTTCCACAGGGCTACGGTCCCTTCACAAACACGAGCAAGAATCGCCGCGCTTTTTCCCCCCTTTGTTCCTCCTCCCCTTCCTCACGCGACTCGCAGCCGACACCCTACTCGGGAAAAATCAGCAAAGGAGAAAGCATAAAGAAAAAAAGATATCGAGAAGGTTAAACTCACACCGAGAGAGCATTCTCTCGCTCCCACGTCTCGTAAAACGAGGCAATTTGTCCTTCGACAAATTAATTTCTTAAAATATGCAGGCCTGCCCGTTGTTGCAGGCAGTTTTATTGCACGAATGTTTTATGGCCACGTATTTTTTTCCTCGCCCTTCACCGTACTTCAACATCCTGTGCGCGCGTATCCCCGTCCCCTTTCCCTCTACACCTACCTTTTGTCCCGACACACTGTGGCGCGTAATTAAAAGCGGCCTCGACATCTGCGAGAATATTTCACCCAGCGAGCAGGAAACTTACACCGCGTGCGAGATATCTCGGAGATTTTAGTTGCTAATTCGAAGAATGTCGTATACAAGCTTACCAAGACCAACATTAGCAAATGTTGCGCGTTACGGCTAATCGGCGAACCGTCATTAATCACGCCACGAGCAGCAGCATAGCAGCAGCCGGCTTTGATCACGATCATCCTGCACATCGTCGGGCGATGAAATCGCTTGCCGCAATTCGCCGGGCGATGCGTCGAGAGTAATGCCGTAATGATAATAGCGAAATAATTGAGATATGTCGAAATGCAGGGGAGAGTAAAGCACATTTAATGGCGTGCGGTGCAATTGCCGCTACCGTGCTTCGCAATGTTTCCTGTCCGAGCCTTATCTTTCACCGTCCCAGCCAGCGATATTGCCGTGCTGCACCATCAACTACCGGAAGGGAGCATCAGAAAAAGTAAATCGGAGGAAACAGCGTGATAAAGCGTCATTAAATATCACTATTGCACCTGGTTGCGCCAACTTGGGCCGCGTTGTTTCACGCATGCAATTTCCGTAAACAATATTTTCGAATATTACGTATGCAAATACGTAATGCATAATATGATGCATATAATCTTCTTCGATCAGGAAACGATTACGCTTCTTTCTGCCCCTCCTCGTTGCGACAAAAACTAATTATGCGGATCGTATTTTCCTTCCGTGTATTTTTCTCGGATAATAAAGAAAATGTCGAAGAATTGAATTCGAACGTTTGCGCGACAAGTGTGACAAATTGCATTTACTGCACGCGAGAGCACTCGATCGTGTCGTTTCGTGTGCCGATCAATTTTCTCGAGTAAAAATCTGCTCGATACGTTTTACTACCTCGGGGATCGGAAAGTTCCAGATCACTCGAACGACGGGACAAGAAGACCGGTTTACATCGCGATCGGAATCAGGCGAGCCAGACCATCGCCGTCGTCGTCGTCGTTGTCGTCTTCATCGTCTTCGTCGTTGTCCTCGTAAAGGGATTCGGAGAAGAAAAAGGAGAGAAAGAGAGAGAGCTCGTTCCACCGGATGGCGCGAATCACAGTCGTATCGACAACGGTACAAGTGTCCCGCAGAGGCTGCGCTCGTGAAGCAGATGCGTACACGCTATGCAATTGGGTCGCACGGGAGATCCGCGCACCGTTGCCCGAACGACAACGAAAACAAATTCGCGTGTCAAACGCGAGAGCTCGTCGTCCCCCCATCGCCCCATTCCGTCTCTCAAACGCTTGTTTATCGATATGGAAATTAGAACATAATAATACATTACGCGGAAATTGGCGGAAGCCAGAGCTTTGGAATGTATACGGATGTCACGGTCGTTGATTTTAATAAATATCGCGTATCGGAACCCTAAAACGAACGGTATTAATAAAATAAAGAGCGCCAACTATACGCATCAACGAACAATTTCATAAGTTCGACAAATAAAAAGATATTCCGCTCTATACGGCTCTATATATTCTGTGTTTTGTACACACGTGATACCACTACGTTGATTGCCTTGATAAATGGCGCAGTAAGCACCCTCGTTGGAATATTAAAATCCATCATCATGATCGCGCGATACAAAAGCGAGTATACACGCACTTCACTGACATCGCTTGATTAATATTAATCGTTCTAGATGTATTTGTCACTGCTAACATAAATCGCGTTACTCTCGCAAATTCAACGAGCTATTACGCCAATTGATTAAATGCAGACTTTTTGCAAGAAGGTATACGAGATAAACGCAATAAATTGCATTGGGTAAGAACGTACGTGTCGTGAATCCTACATTTAGCGCGACGAAAGTCGCGCAATAATCTGAATAAATAAAATTTGTGTGTGCTCGTTAACGAGACAGCGAAGAATGCCCTCACGATGTCGGGGGCGAAGAGTACAAAAAACCGAGAAGTCCGTGAAAATAAAGACACCCGACGGTGGGGTATAACACAATGACATTGCACGCCGAATAACAATTGCAGCTCTCAAGAATGAAAAGATTTTGAAGATGCAAATTTTGATGACGCTCTTCCTCTCCTCATTCATCTTCCCACCTTAAGAAACTTTACTTCGATTTACAGTTACCCGCGCGCTGAATACAATCTGTATTATGAATTTTATCGTGACATCAAGTACTAGCACTTGAACGACATGAATGGCGAATGCAGCTTCGTCATATCAAGCGAGACAGTTTGCACGCAAATTAGGAATACGTCAAGGATACAAATTATTCACGTCTCCGTACATACATTGTACATACACGTAGAAAAGCGGAGATAATTGAATATGCGTAATAACGATCCTCGAGCCTCTTACGTTTCTCTTTAGATTTTGTTCAGTTTCGTCTTCTCTCTCGGTGCTCCTTATTTTAAAGAATAAAGTCGATCGCTGAGCAGTAGCTTTTGCTTTCCGAGGCAGTTCGACGATCGCAAGCGACACTAGGACTACGTTATTTCCTTATGCAGGCACGCTACGGCAAACGATCTCGCGACGCGTCGCGCAATTCGACGAGATCGAGAGAAGGCAAAGGAGGCCGAACTCCTGATCGGGAAAAAGGAAAGGAAAAAAAGAAAAAGAAAAAAGGTAGGAGGGGAAGAGAACATGAGAAGAATGCGAGGCGATAGCGCACGCAACGCCCATTGAATTCGCGTAGAGTAGCTTCTTTTTATTCCATCAGCGCGACGATAAAGGGATCGGCGCGAGAGGAGGAGAGTCGAACAGCGAGCTCCATTGACGTCGCCCTCTCCTCTCCGAGAACGCGCAGCGCGGTGCGGAGCGGCGAGATAGCAGCTGCGCGATAATACGTAACGCTAATATATATCGGCGAGCGGCGATACGCGCTTATTTCTGCGGTCAATTTATTTATGGGGCCTCCCCGATACCGGACGGATGACGATATCGGTCAGATATTGCCGATGGAACGAAAGCGAAGTTCCTACGGAAATACACGGGGACGCGCGAACAATAACGGCGGCTCATTATGTTCACGGGCGTCCCAGACGACGCTCCCAACGCGCAATCAATATCCTGTTTGAACGATAGCTCTCCATAGAGAACCGAATAAAAAATTGATAAAACCGCCGCGCGTTAGCACAATGTTGAATGACGGTCATCGGCGCTATGATACCGGTATAATATCTTACTGATGCACATTTCAACAGAGTGTAACTGTTTGTATTACCGAGTTACGTACAACAGTGCCAGCGCGGAAAACCAGCTGGATAAAATGAGATAATAATTATACTTCCCAAGCATTCTCTCTTTTTACCGTAATATCTCGTGTGTAATTCGCATTTAGGTTGCTTTCGCGAAGTTAACGGAGATATATAGCGGCGCGTACGACGCTCTTAACATAATCTTATTGTAATCAAGCATATGTCATTCGTAAAGCTTATTGTAATTAGATTTACGTCATACATAACGCTTTGTGCAATCGTTGTGCAACAGAACGATTAATTTCGATCCGCGGCGCAGCGCTCGCGAGTGATCGGTTAACGGCACAAGGCCAGCAGAAAGAGAGTCTCGCGGGCTCTTTTCGGCTCTCCCCGGGGTCGCGCGAGCTGTCGCTACGAGCGAGCGAACGAGCGAGGCGAACCGGCGCGGCGATACCACGCGGAGAGAGGCCGTTGGCCCCACGGTCGGCCGTGCAATGGTGCAGTGTGCAACTTCAACTTCTCCGACGCGGAGAGAAGGAGGGAGGGCGCGAACGCACGCACGTATATGCACGCATGTACGTGAGAGAGTGTGCTCACGCGAGCTCTACGCGAACGTGTATCGTCCGCCAAGTCATCCGCGTGCGAGGGCACGAGAGCGTAAGAGTCTTGAAGTGCGGATTGCGTGTGGGTCGCGTCGCGACAAGAGAGAGGTGGGAGGCGCGAAATAAAGAGAGGAAGAGAGAGAGGAAACGTGCGTGTGCATCAGTTCGTGTCTGAAGAGTATTTACAAAACCGGGGTTTAAGTTGTCATGACGTTCGAGCGCCGCGAATGCATCGGAGTAAATCGACGTAAATGAATGTGCGCGAATTAAGGAAATATCGGCGAATTTAACCTGTCGCGCCTTCAAACGCGTTCTCGCGTCGGCTCCTTCAACAACAAAGTAGAAAGGGAGATTCGAGAAAAGATCAAAGATTTTATGTTTGTCATCTAAAATAAAAAAAGGGAACTTTTCGAAAACTATTTTACTGTCTTTGAAAAAAATTAGTTAATTATTTTGTTCCTCTCAATACTGAAAAGCTTCGAATTATCAGCCGTGTTGGCTAACAACATACTATACGATACGACAATATTACAAATGTGTATTACATTTGTAACACATGATAACTGGTGAACAGATCAATTCGCGTTGTATACCGTAACTAGATATCGAGAGGATTAAAGCTTGAATTAACAAACACGCATGCGAAGCGCATACACGTACGCGTAAACCAGTGATTATATCATCGCGTATTACGGTCCACTCCCAAATCGAATGCACGCACTTTCATACAAACTGCATTGAACAGCGAAGAGAGGTCCATTCGATGCTTTCGGAACAATCCGCTTCCCGATGGAAAGCCGCATTCCACATTCATGAAATATAAAGGAGACAAAACGAGCGAGAGAGCGGTGGTCGCTCGTCCCTCGGTCGAAGAGACGCGCGACCGTGGATGCTGAATATTGGTCGGATTCGAGAAGACGGTGGCGCGGACGCGGGAGCGCGCGGGTCTCGGCGCAGGGAACCGGGGGCGCCCCGGGGCACGGAGAATACGGTCGTCGTCCCTCCGTGTTCCCGGAGAACGAGATGTATGTAAGAAACACATAGCCGCGATGTCCCGACTGTTGTCAATTTCCTACGAGTTGGTCGGTCAGGACCAGCCTGCCAGCGCGCGCGAAGAAAAGCCCCGACGTGCTTTCTATTTATTTATTTCCCGTCTGGCGACAATCTCACCGGGAAATGCCGCCGGGGATTCAAGTACCGAGGCCAGATGGGAACCGCGTCCCGATATCGCTTATTGCTCGTTAGAGCCGCTCGGCGACGTCGCGCGGCTTTCTTCTGGACGCGGAAAAGAAAATCTCGCCGTAGCGCGGTTCGCGATGAGAGAACGCGATTTTTTCTCGTTCCTTAACGGCGACACACGGATACCTGCGAGCCATGTACGTTCTCGCTGCGGGCAAGATACTCGTATCGAAATTTATCTCCCCCATCCATAATTAGATGAAATTTTGTCTAGCAAATAACTTTGTCTAGCAAATAACTCTACGTTCACCCTCATTCAAAACTTAATAGTTTGTAATATGAATGCGCAGAGATTAAGAACGAACCAAGCATTGTGAATAATTTGAGATAACAGAGATATCGTATCGTCAGTCAGAGACAAAGAAAAAAGAAGCCAACGCGTGTTCACAATCGTCGTTGCCTCCAGCAAACTCGTGTCAAAACTCGTGAATAAAATTAAATTATGCGCTGCGCGCTGTTCGCAGCACATAATTTGCCAAAGATGACGATAATCAAACTCGCGGCTATTGTACTCGACAAATTAATGCGTCAGGAACGAACGGGGGGGGGGGGGGGGGTCTCGTCTCGGCGAGTCCAGCCCGGTATACCGCAGTACCGGACCGATGATGATACAGTGATGATGCACGCGATAACCCAGAGATCGGCCGAGAAAGCGTGTCGAATCCGGACTTCACGCCTCTCGATCGCGCTAACGTCCGCGATTTTTCTCGGGGGTTATTTATCACGGCTGTTCATCGGCGACGAGGGGGGGCCATGTCAGAAGTCGGGCTTCTTCCCACGGATAAAGAACCGCGTCTGCTCGCGCGAAAAACTCGTCTGGTGTCCGCCCGCCCTACATTGCCTTTCTTGCCCGTCCTGCCCTTCTCACGCGCACGCGGGTTTCGGGTCTATCGGTGAAATTTATTCGGCGGGCCCGGCGCACACGATGTCACATATGTTGGCTCGATGTTCAGACGGCAACCGTCTTCGTCGCTCTTCGTACGCCGCATCGTGCGAAAACGCGAATGCACGCCACGAAGATACGCCGTGCATCGATCGAACTGACACAATGTTGCTTCATCGAGGCTGTCGCGAATACCTTGACATCATTCATAATCAAAGAATTGTTTTTTTTTATTTGTCGAGAGAAACAAACGCTTTAAAAATCACTAGAATCCCTCATTGAAATGCGAAAGACAGCGACTGGTATTTGTGTTAATCTCGATTGCGAGAGCTTGCGACCGAATTTTGCGCCCGACGCGAGAGAGCCGCGCGGAATGCGCGGGGAGAGCCCGCGAGCATCCGGTACCCCGTCTAGATAATACCGATCCGAGGGCGTATCTGTCTGTCGCCCACGAAAAATCCACGAAACGTGCAATCGCATAATACAGAAAATCCCGAGTAGGCGGCGGCGGCCTCCGACGACTGTGTGCCAAGCAAGAAAGTAATGCCGGAGTTGCTGCGCCCGATGCTCGAGAGGTTTATAGCGGCATTATTAGTACGACGACACTCGGCGCGCGAGGCTCTGGCACGATGCTTCATAAATATAAATTTGAATGCATAATCGATGAAAGCGAGCTTCTACCGAGCGATGGCAGCTGCATGATAAATGGACGCGTTGGAGTCATCATCATCATCGTTGACATCGATCGGGAGAGGAATACGCGATACTTTAAAACAGAAAAAAATACCGTCACAGCGAAAGTCTAGCTATTCAACTTGTGCGAGACTTCGAATTGCATAGGTACGTAATCCGCAAACATTCGAATATTTTTTGAAATATTGATGGGTTATTTTGGACGGATTTTGTGCTCGTTAACGGAAAATAGGGATGGTCTCGTAAAATCGGCGGTATAATTCCATTAAAATAACTATTTTCTTCCGATTCGCGCGTCGACAATATTCATCGTCGCGTTCATTTTTCCCTGGCGGAAACAAACAAATGATAATCCCCGAACAGCGGGATATGTCAAATTGGATTTTCCGTTTCAATTAAATAAAATAGCATAGAGCGGCGGCAAGAGATATTGTCATTAATTCCAAACGATTCGGCCAAGGCCATATGCGTGCAATGACTGCTCACGATGCATATCGCTGCACGTAGCACTGCATATAATATCGCGATTCAAGTTTAGCTACCGCATCCTCCGCGCGTACCATTGGCGAACTCGTTCGCCGCTTATCGCACGTCCCACTTCCCGTCAGGAATTCATTTATCTAGAAATTATTTTAGTCGGCATTACGCCCACATCCTCGGCCAAGTTATTTATTGCTGTAAGCAGTGAAGTGACTGATGTTGAATTACTAATGGAAACATCTAATCGATTATATATAACTACATGTAATTAATTCTTAAAAACCTTGAAAATTCTATCACGTTTCTTAAATAAATTTAAATAAAGAAAGTATTTATGAATAACTTTAAAACATCAACATCGTGTACATAATTTTATGCGCAATCTCGCAATTTGATTATTAACGCTAAACAATAGTGCTGTCATAAAAATAAAAGACGCCTCTCATTTTGATAGCACTTTCACAACTACCTTTTGTAATTTTTCAACTTTGTAATGTGAAAGATAATATTGTGTATAATCGATAATCGACAACTTCAAAATTGGTCAATGTCGATGCTTCGAACTGTATGATCAAATAAACGTGACAAAATCCCGCGTTTTCTCATCCGTATTCGTCTTCTATGGGAAGCTTTCCTGCCTGTCTGACGAGTGGCTGTTCATGGGAAATTCTTGGCTTCACTCCATGCTAGGAAGCTCTTCGTCCTGCACCGGCTGC
Source organism: Temnothorax curvispinosus (assembly GCF_003070985.1). NCBI lineage: Eukaryota > Metazoa > Arthropoda > Insecta > Hymenoptera > Formicidae > Temnothorax > Temnothorax curvispinosus. Next base: position 199,651 of record NW_020216915.1, on the reverse strand, counting down.
ACGGGCACGTGGGTCCCATATGCCTGTTCAATTTCCGCAAACGTCTTGTCTTTAGTCTCCACCATGAAGAAGATCACAAATAACGTGCCCAGGGCACACATCAGGGCAAAGAAGGAAAACACCACGGCATTATCTAGCACTCTAATGGCGCTTGGAAAGGTTATCGTAACCGTAAATGCCAGTAGCCAGTTAAAGAAAGCCGCGCTAGACGACGCTGCACCCTTCAAGCGTGTAGGGAAAATCTCGCCCATGTAGGCCCACGGAACTGGACCTAGCAAATCGAACGTTCGATAAGACTCTTTGCTAACAATCGGCTTTAGCGTGTTTGTCATCGAAAACAATTTCACTCGTACTGTATGGACACGTTTATCGCAAACAAGGAACGAATCTAATGTATAGATCTCTTCGAAAAAAATTTTGATAATATAAATTATATAATCTAAGCTACGAAAGGAAAGTTAACTTTGAAAAAAGCTGCAATAACAAACATATGTTTCTTCTTCGTGAGAAGCAGGATACAGCGTGTTTTCCGATAGCTCGATCAATAGAAGTGCATCGTCGATCTGAATTCACTCATCGCGCATCATTATTACTAACCAGCTCCGAGGCAGAAGGCGAGTATGTAGACGCACACCGATGTGAGTGGCAGCCAGTGCATTCGATCTGCCAGCTCCGGCTGATAGCTCTTCAGGATGAAGAAACCCGCCAAGGCCGACAAGCAGGCGCACATCGTCGACATGGAGATCGCCATGAGCAGCTTGCGCCCCAGCTGCGAATGTTTCGATCGCATCCGTAATGCCAGCCGGCCGTTAGATAAATTATAGATCGCGAAATCTGTGGAGCATGATTCGACATCACAATAAACATAACAAAGTATAACCTGGTCGATCAACAGTGCCGCCGCCACGCAAGCTACCACCTGGACGACGCCGAAAATGACCAACTCCAACTGCGACTCCATACCGACGCCGGTCGACTCGAGGATCGTCAAACCGTAGAATATTATGGCGTTAATGCCGCTGAATTGCTGGGTAAACATTAGACCGTAGGCCACGGCCAGAGTCTTTAACACAGGCTTGCTCGTGAAGGCCGTGATACTCGGTCTTCGAAACTTGCTTCTCTCCACTTGTTCCTGTTTCCTCCCACATTTACAGATACATAAATTAATAAAACCGGCGCGCGAAAGTAATTATTATGCATTTATATCGATTCTGTCATTAACAAAATTGAATGAAGCATTTCTTGTAAAAAAAAATCAGTTAACAGTTAAAAGAATCTCTCGGTCCCATTCGGATCTATTATCTATACTCAAACTCCACATTCATTATTGTCTTTAAATACCAAACTGTTTCGTGACTTTTCATTTTTGCGTATTTCAAAAGATTATCAAGAATCATGAATAAATCTTGTATATGCATGTTTAGTTGCCAAAATTTAAAAAATTTGTGAATTGACCGACGAGGTTGTAACGACGCAATCGCGATGCTTAACCAACCTTGAACGCACTCATCTCCGGCTCGATATCGAAATCAGGGCCGCGAAAGAATCGCATGGACTTTCGCGCGTCTTCTTCCTTATCTTTGGTCAAGTAGAACAACGGGCTCTCCGGCACGAAGGCCATCGTCACGCCGAACACGATCGGCGCGATGATACAGAGGCTGGATATCGCGACCACGTCTCGCGTGAAACCGGTGCAGTATACGTATAGTATACCGATCACGAGCATCAACTGGAAGAAAACGCCTGTCGTCCCTGTTACGAAAAAGGAAGAACCGCATAATGAAGTTGCTACTTCTTCTTAGCTTCTCCTCGCTCGGCTATAAACGACGGTAAATCGCGCGCGCGTGCATTAGCGATGCAAGGAGAACGAGCTCGTATGCTGAACGATGATAGGCACTAATAACATCGCTCCGTAAGCCGTCTTATTCTGTGTTCCGATTATTCATATTACACCACGCGTCATTATTACGCATTGAATCATCCGCATTCGAAATTGTTTTTATCTCGCGCCAAAGCGTATCGCTTTCATATAGATCTCTTTAAATAACAAATGCCTACACACCCCAATTTTACTCCTATACAAATACCATTTCGGTAGCCATTTTTTAAATAAGTAATACAATGACAATGTGCCATATCACAAAATCATACGTTACCGATCCTTTTTTCAGATATAAATATATACCGTAAATAAATAATCCATGCCGTAAATTATGCGGAAGTTTAGGATTAATTGCACAAAGAGGCGATATACCTCTGATGTGCTTCTCGGAGATCTCTGCGGAGTACATGGGCGCCAGGACGCAGCACATGCCGCCACAGGCGCCGGTCACGAGCCTGCCGATCACGTAGAATGGTACAACCGTGCCGGCGCAGATGAGTAGAATCCAGCCACTGATTAAGACCGGCACCAGGACCATCATTGTCCACTTCCGGCCGATCCTATCGACCAGCAAGGGCACGACGAGAGTGCCTAGCGCCGCGCCTATCGGGAGCACCGACGCAATCACGTTTATCGCGAAGTCGTCTAACTGGCTCCTCAGTATTTCGACGGACGGCGCGCTCCAACCGAGACCGCATCCCAACGAGAATCCACCCATGCAAGCTGCGCGAAAGAAGGAAAGGAGTTCGTTGACCGCGAACACACGACCACCAGGGATTTACGTTACACGTATGGCGATTTGTTCGCCCCGGCGCGCCCGTAACGACGGCCATTCTTTAAGCCTTGAAACGGCTCCTTCCGCCCCCTTGCCCTTTGTCCCATATTTTTTTTCTCACCGGATGTTCATTATGGCGCTACGTATTTAATAATTCCGACATGTTCAGCGATGTGCCCTCCGCGTTTCTCCCAGCCGTTCGTCGTTACCGTCATTGTCGTCGCGACGGTGCGATTGCTCACAGTCATTAACCCTTTGACTCTCGACATCATGCACATCGTTTGATGCACCGCAATTTAGCACGCAAACACGATGTCGCACGAATATTACCAAGTTTCGAGGTTTTAAAGGTTATCCCGGACAATTTACCAGCTCTCCCCTGAAATCGACTATCTTACGCAAAGGGGGAAACCTGCGGCAGAGGCTGCGTATTGAGGGATTCTCCTGTGAAACAGTTTCACGGCGGAACTCCGTTCGTTCTCCGTCATTCTTATTTGGGATCGATCGGGACGGTTAAACGATGATTTTTGGCACACCAGCACTGAGAAACGACTGCTCTCTCCTTTGCCTCACTTCGTTAGTGATGTTCAATTCTTTTTTATCTTCCCGCTATATTCGTTCATATATTAATTAAAAAAAAGGATACGTACGATATTCCATTATTACATAACGGTGATTTTGAAACAAAGTGATACACAATAATGTCGGGTCAAATCGAGTGTACGTTAAGCGTGAAAATTTTTTAACGTATTACCACGAGACAATGAAACAATTTTTAAGCATATACAACTTAGAAACTATCGCGCAGCTCGAGCTCTCTTAATCCCCTATATTCATTTCTAATGATCGAGTCACGCATGCAGTGTTTCATTATCCCAACATTGCAGTTAGACGCATTGCACAATGGAAAGCATGAGGAATGGAAAATCGGTTAATCGTAAACCAGTCATAAGGCGCTCGCGACCCAGTATGCACCGGGAAGCCTTGTCCATTCTCTCCATTTTTATCTATCCCCGCGTTCCGTACAAATTCTATTCAAGCGCTATTTCGAGGTGCTTATATGGTCGTTTTATAAGATTGCTGCGTGGATTACTCTGAATTGGCGTCATAATTCGCGTGATTGCCAAATGATCATGCACATGACGAAACTTTTGCTTCTGAGCGATACGAGACATGCATAAAAGTGCAGTCGTACTCTCTCTCACATTCCTACATGGCATATGTGTTATCACAAAAATAGACCAACATTTCTCTCGAAAATGATTATATATATAGAACCAACTTCCTATTATGACGTTGATTTCGGACATTCAATATACGTTGCCCAGAAATCCCTTTGAACTAGAGCTTAAGTAAATAATTGTCCTTGTGTTCCGCGAATGCAAAACAAATGCTAATGGCAAAACAACATAATGGACACGCTAATTACGGCACTATGGTCTCACTGATTCACAAGCAAGTGTCAGATGATCTTAAACTACCAAAGCATACGATCGACGAAGCTGATGTATTTTCGTGCTCCAATAAACTCGACGGCTCTCTCTCTCTCGCGCACCATACAGAGCGACGGAGGTAATAGGGATAACGTCCCTTCCTTACGCCCGGTTACTTCGGCTAACGACATTCAAATTCCATTAAGGCGCCGCGATGTGCGCGCTTGACAACTTTCGGATTGCAGATCGACTCTTCGGAGCGAAGGATTCCTTCTTCGGCCGGATAAAACGGTCGATAAGAACAAGAAAGAAAACAAGACTATTTGTCACGACGGCACACGACGATTGCGTGATGACAATCATCGATAGTTATATCTCATACTTGGTTTAAAAACAGTTCTGCACAGATAGATTGAGATTTAATGAATGCCACGAATGTTGTCGTAACATATCAAATACGCAATTCCGACACGTAACGTAATTAAAGCCGCGGCAACGTCCATTTACCAGATATTTGATTAACACGTTCAATGCCGTGACGGTCATCGATAACTGGCACTGCAATATTGATGTGTTTCGTTCATATATGCAATGCATCGCACCAAATTATATATACGCGTCAATAGAAAACAGATTAAACAAGATAGGGAGTATATTTGCGAGAAGACAACATTTGCTTATCGCACGATTTAATGCGTAATCCATCAATTAAAGTTTTGCAAACGTGGTCAAAATCCGTACGCTCGATTTGTTGTTGAAATCAAATGAAGATATAGAGTTTCGAAGCCTTCGATATTGTTTCGCGTAATGCATCGTGCGATTGCGTAAGAGAATACGTCAATGCTATTCTATTTATAATAGCAAAAACTTCTAACTTGCATATAGATATCAATCTCACAGCAGTAAAAAAACTATTTTCATGCAAAATTATATTTGCAGTAAATTGAAGGTTACATGTTATTCTTGTAAACTCGTCAATTACAACAATCATTTACATACGTCTTCAATTAATAAAATTACCGTGCATCAATAGGTATACTATATAATCAACATTGTTGCGTTCAGCGATTGTTTGATAAATGACTACATTTTGAGTGGAGACGGTTGGTAAATACATTACATAATGTCTTAATTCTCAAATTAAATGTTTCTCCAGATTATAATATCATGACGTAATTTGCTTCTACGATTTTTGCTTAATTCGTATGAAAATTAGTGAATCGAATCTGATCAAATAATCCTACTCGTTCTTGAAGACGACGACCGACGAAAAGAATGTCCAATAAAACCGATATAACGATAGAAGAGAATACCGTGTATGTATGAATCTTGATCGGCTGGCTCGTACAACGAAAGTATCATAACGCAAGAAAGAAAAAAAGGCACAATGTCTCCAAATGGAATTTCCCCTAACGTGAAACGATAAGGGTCGTCGCAATATGTGCCTGGAGAAAAATTCCCCGTAACTCGAGAGCATATTGTTCCCCCGACGTATGAAGAATTCACCCCGTTACTGCCCGCCGCCCTCGTGAATTTATCTATAATAGAGCGATAGTCATTCAAAAACCCATGAAGTCACTTTTCTTACTGCTTTCCAAGCATCTAAAGGACAGAGCGAACCTCCTACTTAAGGAAAACTTAAGGAGAACGTTTTCATAAATAGTCATGCCTGAACAGTCTTACTCAGAATACATTCAGATTATCCTGAAATAACCTGCATTAAATCACTGCGTGTCGATGAATTTTAATGGGATTAACAAATAAAAAATAATGAGTCATAATAATGAGCCGCCGCGCTATAACTGGCCAGTCGAGTTGGCCTTCACGAATGCAACAGTCGCAATCGCGCGTCGCCAATGATTAAAATTCTTCAAATCGCGCGAGACGATGCATTAATTATTTCGCGTGGACGATGCAATAATTATCTTCCGGCATCGCGTGCCGAGCTGCTTTTTACCGAGCGCGAAAAAAGACTGACTCTCGAACACACTTGTGTTCATCGGCAGAGTCCCGGGTCCTCTTCTCTCACCGTGAGAAAAGCTCATTTGCATATAAATATAAGTAAAAAGTGCATTTGCATTTAAATGTGCGACGTGGGGCCGCTCTCAGCGGCGACTTCAACGTCGTACTCTCGATCGAAAATTAACGACGGATAGACCGCATAGATAATGACACACGAGGTTTAATAAAGGTCTTGAGGAGTGAAAATGAATGACTATCAGTTCTCCGAGACAATTACTTCTCATTACTTCATTAATCGAAAGTTATGCCAATACTACGAAGGAGAAATACCGTTTTATTACTCGCATATATCTTCATCCCGTTTACAAGTTTAAATTTAAAAGATCATATATATTATCATATATCTTCGTACGTAGAGAAAATGCAATATTTAGAAGCAATCATAATTGCATCGCGCCGATTGAATAGATTGTCATAGAATATATACCTACCATAGCTAATATCAAACTGAAAATATTATCAATAATTGTTTAAAATCAAATCCAGATCGAGCAAGTGAGAACGACAAAACCAGAACAAATAACTTGCTTCAATGCATGCAAGTGACATCGCCAATACAACATCATCCGCACTTATTGAAGCAAATTGTTCATTCGTTCGTTTAATATCTATTTAATTTAATTATTTATTTCATTATCCATTTAATTGGTTATATTTATTTGTTTATTCGCATTCAGAAAATAATGTGTTTACACTCGCTTACTCGATCTGGGTCCAGCTTAAAATTCAACGATTGCAGATAATTATAGTCCGAATTTCTCTTTCGAGAGCCGCAAGGAATTATATATCAGTCGCGGCAAGTTGCGAATAGAACGAGCACGTGTCGTTCGGTGTTAACCGCGAAGTCGGTCGGCGAGTTCTTGAAAGCGGATTTCCCTGCGAGTTACTGCCGCTTACGTCCAGCCGCATGAGGAAAGAAGAGAACAGGTCGGCAACTGCTGCGGTACCATGCAGTTGCACGAATCGAGAAGCCGTAAGACGAGAAACGTTTAACCGCAAGTTGTAGGATATACAATGTTCCGCCGGCGCGTGATAACGTTTCAATTAGTTGCGAATGCAATTCCACAGCACTCTGCCAAGATGCTGCCAAGTACCCAAAGTCGTGACCTAGAAGATCTCGACGACCCGGCTTAAATCGAGTTACGTTCGGCCGTGAGTAATTAGTCCGGCAAATTAGCGGTCAGCACTTATTCTAATTCTCGTCAGTAAACAAAAGTTATGAAACTACTTGCGGCGTAAATTAAATTCACAAATTATCGCTGGTAAAAAAAATAGCGCGAAATATCAGTTTATAAATAACTGCGTTCTCACTTCCGGGCAAAAATCCGATACACGAACATGAGGCATCCCGACAGAATCGATTATCGCGTTACCTCAAGCCGAAACTTGGAAACACGCGGCGATCCGCGTATTCGATTATCCGTAGCACCAACCCCATCACCGAGAGTCGAGAATAATATAATTAAATAATCGCGCGTACGCGTTAATGAGATCTCTAGAAAGAAACGAGCGCATTTAATTCTCAAGATCTCTCTCGTTCTCCAGTTTCTAGCGAGCGTATGCGACTTCTAAACAACTTATATAAGCGGCCGACTCGCTTAGCTACCTTGAAGTCGGTCGTTGCCGCTGACTCCCGCAACAACATTGACGTATAAGTCGAAGGTTTGCAACTCGCGACTGCCAATCGTAGCGCGCGACGTTTGCGACACGCGAGCGCAAATTAAGAGCTGGAATTATTTGCCGAATTAAATTCCGTTCGATAAAACGTCGATTTTTTTTTCTTTTTCGACAACCGGCCCGCCCCGTTCTCCCCTCCGCCCGTCTTACATTCGGGAATATAATTTTATGCATTTAAACACGTCGCGTACAATCGAAACATGTTTTTGCGTCAGTGGAAACGAGTCGAACTTGCTCGATACGCCGAGATCTTGATATTAAAGTTTTCGATCGGCATTCCGATGTTGGCCGGTACCGCGACTCGCTGTGATTACTGAACCAGCACTTGAACGCGAATTAAAATCTTAAATTGTTGTGACGTTAAAATCGCTATAGCCCGTTTGGTTCGCAATTTATTTCCTTAGTGGATGTGAGTGTGAACGACCGAGATGCGAAAATGTCAAGGAACTTACTAAAGAACGTACTTAGCATATGTACTTACATTCCGCTCGCACTGCTCATATAAGTATTCTACTAGTTGCATAAGCAAAGACGTTTCCTTACCTGCAAATAAGAGAAAGAAAAATATTAGCGATAAAAGTAATGGAAAGAGCAGAGGAGCTTATCGTTCGGATAAATGCATATATGCTCATTATAGAATTTAATTTACAGATTCATATATTATATGTATATATAACGCATTAATTGTTACACCTTAATTATATCATATGTATATTGGATAAATAAATAATATCTTTTTAGAAATAAATGTCACGAATTGTGCGAACATTGCTTCTGAAGAAAATACGTCAAAACAGTGTACAGACGCAACAAAGTTAAGCGATGTTAAAGTTCAATTTCAATGTTGATTTGTTTTTCACAGCTAAGTGAATATTGCAGAACCCAAAAATAAAATTGCGCAGTCATTGGTATATTTCATTCATTGGAAACAAAAATTTGTACAGTCACGGCGAGTGACAAAAAAAATAAAAAAATGTCGTTCGCGAACAATTATGAATAATTCACGGTTTAAGATAAATGAAATAATAGAGGAACTGCAATCTGTCCGCTATAAATAGCAGTAAATTGTGGTAAATTGTAGTAAATTATAAGAAACTTTAAATAATTGCAAATTTTATACATGTTCCATTTATATGACTTACGTTCGCTAAATATACGACAAAAAGAAACGCAGCTAATATTTCTTTGATATTCAAAATCACGAAGTAACACATTCCGAGCTAAGTTCATCCGGATTGCAAATATTTTCTCTATATGGAAGAGCATCTGGTTCGCGTTACTTTGATGGCTCAGTCGTTTCAACTCAGCGATCATAAGACCAACGGTGTGTTTCGAAGGTTCTGTGAATTTATAAATCAAAATGTTATATCTACAACAAAATATTTATCACAGAAAGAAACAAAATCGTAAGATTTTGTACAACAAGTGCACAATTCTTACTATTGTTGTTTTATCATTCACGAAAGAAATATTCATTAAGTATAATACGTGACAGATGTAGAGAAATTAGATTTTATTAAATCAGGAAACGCGGATACTTTACAGAACGTATTAAATATTATGTTCTTAGAAAAAGATTTGCCATAGGTATGTTACTCCGAGATTCATAATAAAAAAATTGTTTGATCTCGAAGGAATCTCTAAAATAAAAAAAATATATCTTTTGTAAGAATAATCTCTCTGCGATCTATTCGAGCTCGCGGCGTAAAAAAAAACGCCGAACTGAAAGGTACTAAGTCGCTTTCGCGAATTATCAAAGCGTGTTCGGGCGTATTGATCGATCGATCATTCAAATCTCCCCCTTTTTTTCGAGCTCCGTTGTACCAGGTAGAACGATCCTGTTTGATATCCCTTATAACACCTGTCCCCGTTAGGGATCTGCCCTTCTTTAAAAAAAAAAAAGAAAGAAAAAGCGTTGTGACTGACTCGCAGCCGTCCGTTCCTCGAACAACGAATAGAGTAACCTTTAATTACCGTGCTCCGGCCACAACACGGGGCACCGGTTTTTTTCCATAAACCTTTGGGCATAGAGGATTATTTACCACCTTTTACCTTCGTAATCGTTACATCACCTCGTTACGACTATCACGAAAGCACGAACAGGCTTGGTCACGTCATAGCGCTAATTGCAATTAACTAGATTATTTCCTATTCGTGTTAGTCATTTTAAATATTCTGTGATAATTTAAAAAGAAATAATATTTATAAATAACATTATAATGTGTAAATATGCATAACCGTTATAAATTAGTATTTCTCAGAGCAGTTAATGTAAAATTTTTAATAAAATCTTAAATGCTGCAACTGTCATGTTTTACTAACATCCGGTAAACATCAGGTAATTATTAAATGTTCTCTATTTCTTATTTTTTAGAATATATAACTTCGATTTAATATTATTATTTAATATATAAAATTGATAAAATTTGTTGTTATATAAAATTAATATTTATACTTCTTACTTTCTATCGTCAAATAAAATATAACAAAGACGATATTGTTTAATAATGTTACTATGAAATTGTTGAAAACTAGCAAAATTTTATTTTATTCCTGCAAATTTCTCAAGAATAAAACGAAGAATGTTTCAACATTGCAATTACCCGATATTCAAAAACCCGATCGCCATAAAATATTTCAAGGGATACGTTTTTCTCGCTTCAAAGGCAGGGGATGAACGAATATTAAATAATCCAAAGGCGACTCGTGAAAGCCATTAGATCCATTTTAAGGCGATTTAGTGATCTTCGTCGTACAAAAAAAACGGCAGGAAATCAGGAAAGCCAGGAGCGACATGGAAAATCATCCCCGCATAATCCGTCAGAAAGGCGCGGAAGCGGAGCAAGAGATCTCGTTTCCGGTAGCTCGAGTATTTTTTTTATCCTTTGTTCTGTGCTTTAGAGCGAACGCGACGAGGATGCCGGAAGTACCGAGTGCAGATTTTCGACACAAGCGCCCCAAGGTGCGGAAATGGAGAGCGCAGAGGGGCGGCATAAAAGAAGGGAAACGAGAATAGCGGAAGAGAAGAAAACGAAGATGCCTCGTGAGACAGCTGTCGGAGTATTTCGCGAGTTTGGCTTCCAGGCATGAAAAAGAGAATAAAAGAAAGATCGTGCTCATCGAAATTTTTTTCAGATATCTTACCTTTCTTCCCTAAATTTATATAAATACAATTATAATTTATTAAATATTAAATTCATCTCTTTAATTTATCCCATTTTCTTCTAGTCCTAATTAATTAATTCATGATTAATTGAAATAAATATCTCAATGCCTTTTAACATAATGGTCTTTCTAAAGTTTTTGTAAATAATAAAAATATATATATTCAGCATATTTTTGTAACTTGGAAAATTTTAATGTGTAATTTAAAGAAGAAAATTAGCCTTATTTTTCCGTCATCCGAGATATGTCGACAGGTATGATGTGTACATGTGTTGGCAAATCCGTTTCCTCGTCTTGCCACCCTTACTCTCCATTTTTACTTCCATCTACGTTGTCTCCCCTTATCTTTCCCGTTCGATCACTCTGCGTTGACTCTCGAGTTTCCATCCTCGCGTGCCACAAGGTACATTAGTGATCCTTCGATCGTCCAGGGACCACGCTGCTTTCCCCGTGCCTTTCCAATTTCACGAAGGGACTCGCTCGATGTACAGGAGAAGCATTTCCCGTGTCCCACTAGGAACTCGTTTCGAATTACTTTTCGAAAGAGGGGAGGAGAAAGGCGACACACTCGAGGGTTCTGGACCGAAGAAAAAGAAACGAGGGTATATCCTCTTCTTCCCGAATTTTGCATAGTCCCGTTTTCTCGTCATAAAGTTTCATAAAAAGCTGCCGCCACCGATTTAAAAACGGTACATTATCGACGCGTGGACTTTCACGCAACTCAAAATCACGCGTTAAAGGTACCTATTACTCGACGTGTCGAGGACCACTAAATTAATCTCCTGTCAGAAGCAAGGAATATTTATCTCTATCAGTAGCTTATTTATAATAAGATACTGAATCTGCTATATAGCTGTCAAGTTCAACGGAGAACATTTTTTTTTCTTGTCAACGATACAAAATATGTTATTTAATAAGTTTCAAAGAAAGACTTGGTTATCATCATTATCAACTAAAAATATCTTCATATATATTAGCTCACCAAACTATCAAACCTATTCTGCTATTGCTAACGTAAGCACGCTATTAATTATAAAAATGTACAAAAAAATTTTTTAAAAATGTCAATCAATTGATAATAATTTATTATAAATCTGCATAGTATCTTACGACACGGGTATAATGTATAAACCTCTTTTCCATTAATAATTATTTTGCAATGATAAGAGAGGTCTAAGTTCCGTTCGAAGTATAAAGTGACATTGCTCTGTCTCGAAAATGAATTAACCGTACCTATACACGCATATCTGAAATAATCAGTGACGTTACCGGAATAGCTTTGTTCCTTGGGACTCAAATCGGCAAAACAACAGGAGCATTTGGAGAACAAAGAGCATGGCACGGATAAGGGAGTTAGAGAAGGTACGACGCGACCGTCGGGGAAGTTTCGCAGTTCCCAAAGTGAATGGAGAGAAGCGAGAGTTCTCTTTCAATCGTGTCTCTGATCGGTTTCGGGTCCTCTCCGTCGTTCCCGTTGCCGATGCGAGTCCACTCTTCGTCTCGGCACAGACGACTCTCGAGAAAACTTTGCTATTAATCGAATACTTGTTCGTCTCTCTTTCATCTATCTCGCATTCTATCACCCGTTACGATAGGTTGTACGAAAGTGAGATTAGTGTCTAAAGATAAGGTTTATTTTAAGAAAAAAATACGCATGCTTAGAAAATAGCGTAATGTTTTACGCATTACGAAATCTGTATAATAAATAAGTTACTTATCGCAAAGAGCAAAATAACTATCTAGAAAAATTATTAGAAAATTATAAATCATCTTGCTACCAATTCTGATAACATTTTTTACCTTAATTAATATTTTTATGTAATATGAGCGTTATATAATTTGAGTTGTTGTCATAAAAATCGAACGCTTATCGAACGCGACATGTGCTATCTTACACAACAAGTAAAGATTGATTAAATAACGAAAGGCGAGTAATTTTCGAATAATGCTTGTGATTCGTTCATTTTGAGAAATGCGTCAATTTCCTCCTTCGTTTAAGTCGCCGGAGGGGCGGCGATTGTGCCAGGAGAAGAGAGATATAGCCATCGATACCACACACCACTTTCATTCCTCGAGGACAAAGGGACGTCCCGTGAAGGGAGGATTATGACCAATGAAATACCGCATTAAGGGTCCCCGGTACAGTCCCGGTCCTAGAAACAGGCGCACCTGCCACTCGTCCGTCCTCAGTCCGAGACTCTTTCGGCCTCCTGAACGCCCGGGCGGAATGGGATTGTTTCTCTCGTACTCTTATTTCGCCCATTCTCCTCACCCCGCGACGCGCATTGGTCACGAATTTCATCTCTCGGGAGAGTAGACAAGCGTATCCGATAGCCGCTTATTGGATTTAGCAAGAAAGTAGTAGTATTTCCCTTTGCTGCACGATGACGCGGAGGGGTGGATTCTTCGTTAAGGAGATTACCAGGATGGATAGCGGCGGAACCGTTCGATGGACGTTAATGTGCATTAGAGATGTACGTACATCAAATTAAATGCACAATTTAATTAAGTAATATCAAATGCGAAAGAGCGAGGGTCTCAGTCGGAATAATTCAACGCCGCGAGATCAAAGCGATTAAAAATCTCCATTGAAAAAGGGGAATATGTGTGTAAAATGCACACACATACGCGCACTTTACTGTTATAATTTAAAATTTTTCATTTAATTTCTTTAGTAACGCACAAATGTGTAAGCTACCACAGTATATACTGTGGAAACGGTAGGTATTGAACGGATATTAATTGTTTTATTTTTCGTTTTATAATTCATTTTTCTATTCGCGTTATTATTTCAATTCAATTTTCCATCTCCAATGCACGGTTATTTTACGGACTTTTAAAAATCTTATAGAAGTTTACATATCGGTTATGTTATAGTTTTAGAAGACAACTACTGCCTTTGTTCCTGCGGCACGTGTCCCATTGTCGTCGAAAGGACCAACGGACCAGCTGCGTCTCCAAAATACTAGGGTAGTAAAATACTGCACCCAGAGTTGAAATACGTTAATAACACGAAGAAGCGAACAGACTGTACCACAAAATTATTACGGCTTGTAATATTTTTTTCAACAGGTTAACACGAATCACCGTAATCGGATATTTGTGTTATCTGTTGAAAAACAATAGAATCAATAATTGCAACAAAAGTTATTGGAATTTTCGGAAGACAATAAGAAGGAAATAATTACAATATCAGCTAGTATAAAAACAAAAACACAATAAATAATAAAGTGCAGGTGCAGCGCAAGCAAATAAAATTAAAATTCAAATTAATTTTCAAGTAATAAAAGAAATTTACCCATTTTTAATTCATTTAAATTTTTATTCTTGTTAATATATGAGAAACTGATACTAGTGAACGTACTTAAATCTATAAATAGATTTGCATAAAAAAGACCATAACTCATTTGGTCTATATCTCATATCTCCCGGTTATTTAAATGCAAAAATATAGACAATGTATTCATTTATAATCATACTGCAGTAAAAAGTAGCGCAGTATCTTGTAACAGCACTCGCAATAGAAAATCCAAGTTTATTTGTGTTCACAACTGCTGTAAATTTCTAAAGTCATAAAGAATAAAATGACATAAATGCGTACGGGTGTACGTGTAACAGATTAACTAAATGTAGAAACGCCAAAACAAGCGTGTTTTATAACCGTCATTGAACAAACAGCAAACGATATGCGTGACACGTGCGGAACAATATCGGCTTTCGAGGAAAGAAAATACATTACATAACAACTCTAAATTTTTCGTCAGAGATAACATATCAGAAATCGAGGATAAATGTACTAATGAATTTATTTAAATCGCAAACATGGGCGTAATTAAAACATGTTATCGCGATTATATCTTATTCTGAATTATAAATAAAACTCTGATCGTTAATGACACAATAAACCTTATTTAAATCACAAATAAATGTGCAAAATAAAAGGTCATCGTGACTATCTCATCCGGTTATTTGAATGGAAAAATACTTGCAAACAACATATGTTTAGAAGTATAAGTGTGCTTCAGCGAAAAAAATAGTGATATACTATCATAACGATATTCAAAACAGAAAACATTAAATTTTTATGTCGTTTTGCAATCGTTGCGATTATTGAGTCTCTACACAGACGCAAGAAATAGAATATATATTACGAATTAAATTCTTATTTCTGTAAAATCGCGATATTATTAAAATGACTAAATCACTCGTTCAATGTCATCTCTGTAATAAAACTATTAACAAAAAAATCTCGAATTACATTTATCGCTTTTCGTAATAACTAATATCTGTTCCCCGTCAAAATGACGTAGAAACGAAGAAAATAGGAAAAAAATAGTAACAAAATAATAATAATAAGATACTGCTATGTGCCTGCTATGTGATTTTTGACACACTTCATCGTTTGTAACAATTGAAGTAGAAGTTGAAATGAAATAAATGCAACTTTGCAAGTACTCAAGATGTTACGTAACAATTCATATTTTCTATTTATTCACGATTTATATTCTCGCGTGTATATATATGTATATATATATAGGTATATACTAGTATTCCCCAAAATATCTAATATACAAATACGTATAATCACCACGATAACAATAAAGGTGATTTTAAGAGATCACAATAGCTGTTCGGTTATTCCCAAGATAATAATTTCGCGCGTTCGTCCAACTTAACGATCCTAAGAAGTTCCAAAACTGTCACTCGGGCATATCGTGTCCATTAAAGTTCGCCCTTTACCGCATTTAGCGAGTACTATAACCGCCGTCACCCTACGAACGTCGAGGGGTAAAATCAGCGCGGCAGGGATAAAATCATGTGCTGACGTATTCGCTCGCGTTATACCGACGTGACTCGCACACACTTGAAAAATTGTCTGAAAGCTCACGTCGCACGCTCCTCAAACGAGAAAATCCGGCTCTTCTAGAATCCCTTTGAACCTGTCGATCTTAGCCATGGGGTGGGAGCGAGCAAGCGAACGAGCGAGCAACGAAGCTTCCTATTCTCGCACCCTCGTCGTACCTCCTCGACACGTCGACGATTGCCAGTGCTCTGGGTCTTCCGCTGCTCCCCCCCCTCTTTCTCTCTTTCTCTCTTCTTTCACGACAAAACCCATGAAATCGCGTCACATTCGTACGCAATCAAGCAGTAGTTTCCACCCAGGGGCCTACTCCTCCCGGGAGATCCGGCCTTGCACTCTATCTCTCTTTCGCACTCGCACCGTTACCCTCCGGTCGTCAAATCGAATTCATCGTGGCGCATTAACAGCTGTCGCGGCTGATCGTGGATCGTTACCGTTTCGCTGGCTGTTCCGAAATCTGAACAGTCCAGTAGAGGAGCGGGTGTCACCCGGGACACGTTGGCACAAGAGAGAGAAACAGGACCGTGTACCTACGAACAGCGCGACCGTCCCTTTATCCGGCAACAATACGACGAAATGGCAGAGGCGGTGGGGTAGTATACGATCTGTCCGAAGAACGAGATGGAAAAACGGTAGGCGATGGCGGATAATGGTCGGTTGATTTGGCGGCCGTCAAACGCGTGTCGCGCGCTTGACAGTTACCGCAGCGGCGAAGAAAAGGGGACAGCATCGATTGAAAATTAATCACCATTGTAGAATGATCCACAGGGAACTGTTAAACGACAGGATCTACGCCGAAATATCTACGCCTCGTAAGTACGAGCTATCCCCGTTAACGAGTTGTCGCGATACAATGTCAATCAGTCAACGGATTAAGATTTCGCGTGCGAGCGTCAAGCGGTCATATTTTCGTAACGAGACGCACGTTTGTCTGTAAGCGAATCCGGTTTGAAGCTCGGCTTATCTCCTTTATCTTCCACGACCTTACTTATCAAATTTTAACACTAATCGCGCGAGAAAAATCACGTAGTCGAGTTTTACGAGAAGGCACGCTTATTAGATCCCTGATACATATATTATTTTTATATAACAGTGATCGTTATCGTTTATGTTATTATATCTTTAACTACCAACGGAGGTAATAAAAAACCATCGTCAGCTAAACACCGCGGCAGTCGACCGGATAGAGCTCGTCCGATTATTGCGCATTGCGCAGGCCGCTGCATTCGTATAGACCGGAGCTCTCCTCGTTTCTTGGCTTGCAAACAACTTATATAATACCGTATATTTATCCACGAGTTTACTGCTCCACCAACACCGTTCGCCGCGCGCGACGTATGTTGCGCTTGTATCCACCCGTCAGTGAAAAACGTGCTCATTATGCGCACTTAGTGTCGGAATGTCATTAAGAAAAACGTCTAACTGATATGTCCAAAGTCTTAACGCCTCGTTGAGAATGTAACTAATAATAAAACTGTTACTAACCTAGACCACACACAACACAAGCAGTCTATTTATCGATGTGTATCACTGTTCCGTTCGCGTACACGTGATTCCTCTAATTATTCCCTCGATAATATCGCGCCTTCGCACGGACTCGCAACTACGCTTCGGAGCGGCTTTTAACCGCGCGAGATCGGTTCGCGCAACATATACTTGAGAATTATTTATGAGAATATTCTCACGACACATTTGCTACAAGTTACGTTGTAAGCAGAAATACAAAGATATCATCGTGCTTTTTCATTGAAAACGCCTCAAAAGTATTTTTTTTCTTTTTAAATACTTTCACAAATCGCAAATTATTTGGTTAACAAGAAACTACGTATCTGATATCATAAATTATCATTTATAATAATTAAGACTTGTACATCTCGTCGTTAATGCAAGACACATATCGAGCAAAAAAAATTTCGCACACGGATTTGTTACAATTTATCATATCTATTTATAATTTTACTCATCGCCGACGAAGAACAAACAAGAACACGAGACTGCATGTACCTACAGGAGCACATGAGCTACTATGTGCTATTTTTCTCCGCAAATTAAAAAATATATCGTATATACAACTTAATAAGCATATCCCAAATTAATAACAAATATTAAATGAGATAGAATCGCGCTTTTGAATCGAGTTAAACTCTTTGTAAGAGATAATTGCATTGATATCTTCTTGGTACTTGATGTGTCGATAGGTAATATGGCGACACATGGAGAGACACGCGCCGTTATCTTTCAACTCGAATCTTTCCGAACGAATGACAACACAATATATAAACGGCCTTGCGTACACCGCCACTACCAAAACATATACCGAAGGCTTTATACCGACTGTCTTATCACAAATTAAAAATTATTTACATAATTACTTTATTGTTATTACTTTCAAATTTTTATCCAAGAAAAAAATAAAATTATGTAATGTTGTTAAATTAAGAATTATAATTTAATGTAAAAAAATTAGATCGTCGAAAAAATATTATGATTTAATCTTATTATTTTTTCTTAACTTATTATTAAAAACAATTTTACTGCCTTCAGAATATAAAAAAATTAAAAAAAGGATGATAATAATAAAGTAATTTTGATAAGTTCTTTTCCAACGAAAATATAAATTAAATATTAAATTTAATACTACTAGTAACCATAAAACGCGGATATGTTCATATCGATAAACTTCATCAGAATCCCTCAATTGAATCGTGATTGGAAATATGACGTACCGAATATCAAATTGACTCTCAAGATCTATTTATTAGATACTATCCCTCTCTAGTTTCAGTTGAATTGTTCAGCAAACTACAAGTACGAACCTGAGAGGATTTTCAAGCGTGCATGATTGTTTCTATCCGCTACAAGCTACATGTCACGATGACGATGTATTAAGTACCACAAGGGAGCGTGTAAGAATAGAATCAACGGCGCCAACGGACCGTGGTACTAACCTAGGCCAACGGAAAACCGACTGTCACCTCCTCCCGTCGTCGTCGTCATCTTGTGCGCATCACAGGGCAAGACCCGCTACTCAACGAAAAGATCCATGCGATTGGCCGACCTCCGTGCGCCACGAGATCGATTTGTCTTACGTTAAAGACGTGAGGTGTCATGACTCCTAGGGCGAATCAATTACTCCGCACCAGAAACTAGTTATCCAATTCAGGCGCGCATCGGAGGTCGTAATACGACCTGCTATTCCGAGATAAATTCAATTTTCTCGCTTGCAGTCTCTCTACTACGTTGGCTCTTTCACGACGTAGCTTATGGCGCTATCAGAGATATTACGCGATTAAATATTCCGTTTTATTTTTCGAAAATGATATCCGCGCGCAAAAAAAAAATAAATTCTGATAGTCTACGTCTATAAAACCGTTTCAATCATTATCTCGTTTTAGAATAAAATTCTTAACAATATCATTTTTGCAAGAGAAACATCGTGTTATACTCGCTCACTCAAAGTTGCACACTGTTTACTAATAAAATTAAATTTAGATACAAATCCAGACGCGCATACATATTAAACGTGCTCGTAGTAGAGTGTCGCTATATTAGACTATTATGCCAACACTGATGATCGGGACGGGCTAGTTGGCAACCGTCATCGTTAACAAGACGAATCGTCGACCGGTGCGTCAACCGCGCCTAAATCTCGCAGCGCGCCGGACATCGCGACTTGGACCACGGTCGAGTCTCAGGCGCGCGATCACGTTTCATCCACGTCGTCACCGACGCACATTGTAGCGGTGCCGATAATATACGAGGAAAATCTCGCGGCAGCCGCTGGTCCTGCACTCTGCAGTCGCTGCTGCGTGCCAGTTGTGACTTACAAGGCACGCGTGGGCTTCGTAGCGTGAAGCGAATACGTAACTCGCCGACAAAATTACTAACCTACCGCAAAAACGTTTGCCCGCGTGCCGTGCGGTGCCTGGCAACAGGACTCGGTGACTCTTTGACGAAAGATAACATTCTGCCGCCCAGTGATTACGACGCGCACGCGAGATCCTGGCAGCTGCTAGTTGCCTCTTCACGTAGTAGATCGAGGTAATGATCGAGACAGAGTTTAATCGGCATGGACGAATTGACTAGTCTAATCGGACATGCGACAGGATAATCATATAGCCATCGTCGCTTATCAAGTCAAATCGCTAAGCTAATTGTAATCATAAAGATCATACGAGAATATTTTTCCACTAATAGATTATTACGAACGATCTGGACATTAAACCTAAATTTCTATTGAAATTTATTCTATACGTATAAATACATGAATAAATACATAAATTAAAAAAAAAATAAAATTGTATTATTCATTACTTGCTGATAATTAGATAATAACTTGAAAAACCATTTGCGTCTATATTGCCTTCAGGTGGTTAGATTAAAAAAGTCGCATGTGACACGTATTTGCGCATATGCATTTTATATCCAGCAAGTTTGTTTCCGGCATCGACAGCTAATATTACGACAAGAAATGAAAGATATGCGATATTAAAAATAAAGTATCGTGAGAGAGTGCGCTTAGTCACACGCACACACGGGGCGCCTATTCTCGTCGGGTATGCTGACGTGTGTAAGAATAGAGCCGGTAAATAAGTTCCAGCGTAGAGCGGCGATATTACTCACCTAGCTCAACGTTACGGCACATTGCCGAGCCGACCCTGACGCAAAAGTAACAGCGCGTGCGTTTAGCGTAGCGCGGTCGTTGACTGATTATGCACGTTCGATGCAAGTGCACGCGGAGCCGGCGGCACCGGTACCCGCCATTTATCGGCCAACCAGACGCGCACGTTGAGGGCCGCGTTCGATGAATGACGATATGTCGCGCGCCTTGAAAGGATCTCCCGTACCTCGGGAGAACGGGAAATGCATGTTTCATTTATCCTACGATTTTCAAATAAAAATACCGTTCGATTGGTTTGCCGAGCTGTGCATAGAAACCCCACGGCGACGAATATGCGAATTGCATATTTGTCTCCGACATGAAAAATAAGACGCAATAACTTTGTGGAAACTTCGCGAGTGTGCGGGTGTTTTTCTTTTGCGTGCAATGAAAAATTAGACGCAATATTCTTAGCCACTATGTAACGAGATATTCTGCGTCGCACGGTAGAACCTTGCGTCACGAGACGGAGATTAAACTTGCCTCGACGTAGGCACCTATTATCGTAACGTGACGTACTTTAACGTCGAAGGTGTGATTTATATTACTCTGCATTACTTTTCGAAACGTAATGTGAATTCCCGTTATCATAAATTTCGTATACTCGCGCGGTTGAATCCGATCGCATAGCTGTCTCACGGTAAAGCTTCACGAGAAGAGCAATGAATCTCCCATTAGATTTCGCCGGACTTACGACAAGCTTTACGACGCTGTCATTAACATCCAATTGTGATCCCCTCGGAAACTGACAGAGTCGAGAAGGAGACAGAGAACGGGAGCAGAATAAGATCGACTGGAACACAGTCGCCTCGTTCCAGATGCAATTCCCAAGGATTTTCTCCGCGCTATATGTATAATGCACTCTCATGCTCCGGTACGTGCAAGGCACGTACAAGGTCGCAGCAGCTTCGGTCATGATACTGTTCTTATCGCGATCACCCCGGTCGACATTATCACGCCGACGACGTGTGAAGATCAGCGCCCGATGAAGAGCATTCCCCCCGCGGGTAAGTCTTCCCCGCTTCTTATTGGAGTTACCTGTTGCTTATATAAATAAAAGATAATATACTCGCGCTCGAGACAATCGTTATGTGCTTCGAGGTCACGCGGCGAGCGTGTAATTAAATTAATCGGGCTGGAGGCTACCTCGTATAATCGCAATTGCACGATGACGAATCTAATTGGTTACTGACTGTTCAACACTTACCGCAACCGTCTCTATTATTTCAATCGACTACCGCACATCTCTTCCTATTACAACGGATGTTCAGAAACACTTAAGGAGACCGTTATTTATCCACCATTGATTTGTCGAAGTGAGAATACATTCCGCGAGTTTCGCCTTAAAGCTTTTCCGACCGACGGAACGAAAATAGATTTCTAATTCGAGAACATGGCGGGGCTAGAAAGTCATTATCACCCTCGTGATAATTTATCGGAATTGTGGCACTCACGGGACGCGTATCTCCATCGTTTTCCTTCACGCGCATAATCGCCGTCCACTTCTATTCGTCCGTTGGACGTCGTCGAGTAATTAATAGAGAGCGAACTCAGTTATTTCCATACGTGCGAACACGCATTCAAGACAGTAATCGCACTCGCATCGTTTTATCATCACACACTGCGACTTCAAAGCCAGTTATTACTTTAATGAAATGATGAGTGCCTCGCTTTATTATTGTTGCAGACACGTAATATTGTAATTCATAAGTTAGATAAAAATTCTATCTATTATTCCAGCATATATATTAGAGAGCTTTTCGTGTAAGATAATGGGAAATATAATTGAATGCCGTTGAACGAGATAAAATATCATTTCAATGTACGTTGCAGGCTATTTAATTTTATACACACAAGAGGCGAGTCTAATTAACTCAATATTAACGAGATTTAGCATCTCAGCTTAAAAGTATTAGCATCTTCGCAGATTGGATTCTAATCGCACTTTGCGAGTTACAGTTTGCGGTACACTTTCACGTGGTAAGTCCTTTAAGCCGGCGATAAGTATCGCCGTCAACTACTCGCTCGGCGATTTATAACTCGCAAGGGTGCGTAGTCTGGTAATTAACGAAACTTTCGACGAGGTATAACTTTTCAATGAGAGAACGATGGGGCCGCGTGAATTCGCGCGAAGCCAGGAGAGGCCGGCCGCAAGGAGAATTTTCGTCGGCCATTGTCAAGATCCGCAGAAATCCGCCGGATATACCGAAAGTTTGAAATTACCAAGGCGGATGTTCTGCGCAAGCTTCGAACCGAGTTACCGCCGTGCCGCAGGGGAGATTATTGTTGTAACGTAGTGTAACGCGCACGCTGCTCTTGCGACCGGACGCAGGCGCGCACGCTAAAGTCGAAATAAATTCCGGCTAAGTACGCGAAAAGTTTTAATGGCCCCGCGCGGTATTTACGCGAAAGCCCAAGACTCCTCCCTCTCTCTTTTATCCGGACAGGATTTATGAGTCGTCGTGTTGCGCCTCGTCGTGTCTCGAAGCGCAAATCTGCGTCCGAAAAGCGCCCGGAGGTTCCGTACTATAGCCATAATGTTTTATAACTGTATCGTCGGTTGTGAAGGACGCGACGCGTAAAAAAACGTCGTTCCGGAAGACATTCTCGGCGAAGCAAATACTTTTGTCGCCGTATATTTTGACAGGAGAAACGAGGTATTTTGCACAAAACATTTTTGCTTCTTCCGTAGCCGGCGTCCCTTTACGTAATTTCTACTATTTCTGACTTTCTCGCGCGTGAGCTTTCTAAAAATAAACACCGAGAGACCGTATATCAATGCGAGCGTAGACATGCCGAACATTTTAACAGGTATCGATGAGAGATAGCGGGGAAACGTGGCGCTTGGAGAATATTTCTCGCGCGTTTGCTTTCGTCTTACAAACAGGTTCTCCCGCATGTGTAGCACACTATACGTGCGCGAAACACGGTATTTCGCGAACGCGAGCCTTGGCGAGGCCCGATAAAGAGGCGGCCTATCGCCGGCTGACATGCGGGAGAGCCGTATGCCTCGTCTCGTAATTCTCGTTCGTAAAGGAAGCAAAGCCCGTCGGTTAGCAGTAATTGAATAGCCCCCCTCCTCCCAGGCCCTAGGCGGCACGTTCCTTCCGTCTGTGTCGTATCGTGATTGTCCCAGGCAATATGCTCGCAACCCACGAGAGACGGCCGTAGCTTATCGCGTAAGTAAGAAATATAGGGTACGAAAATCTAGATAAATATCTCTCGATACCTCGTCGCACCTGGGATCACCCGTGCCTATACGCGGTCTACACTTTTATTGCATAATTATTATAGGACATCTGAGTTGCTTCCTGTTCACAATGGGCATTAATGATGAGTGGCTAAGAAACGTATTTGTCAGAAAAAAAATAATACTACATCAATACTCTCGAGATGGAAATATTACGACATAATAAATGTTTCCGCCCATAACGAATACGTAAGATTATAACTTCATACGTTCTGACAAAATTATTGCCTGGAGATAGAATTGTACGCAATGTTCCATATGTGACTGTTTTTTCTTTATCCCCAGCGGTATACTTTATAGTCTGTATTGATTATCTTCGCATGTCACAATGGCAGAAAAACACATTTTATAGACAGTACCAATTTAAGGATCTTACTATATTTATATGATATCGTTAAAAGCGTAATAAAATTCTACATTCAGCTATAAATAATGCAGCAATATAAAAGTTATATTAGAAGAAAAAAACCGGTACGGATCTGTATCTGGCACAAACCTGGAAATAATAAAACTAAAAAAAGCTTTATATAGTCAATATATTTTTGTATCTACAATCTAACTAAAGTATAAATATAGAAACGAACTAAAATATCAATCTAGAATTTATATTAATTTATTTTTCCTATATTTCTCTTTTTCGCTTGTGCGCGCATTTCTTTTCTACCTTTGAGACTATTTATGGAAAGCGACATCAAACTTCGCCCGTTTAAAGTTTCCATGTTGTGTTATGCTAATTATACTCCGGCAATGTCCCGTGTGTAGCAGCGATATTTCGCACGAAACCTAAGGCGAAGTATTCGTACGTGTCTGGCGGGCCGAACAATTCCTTGGCAGTGAACGTGCTCGGGGTGATTCATGTTGCGTCTGACTGACCTGCGACAATGTTTCCGGGCACGCGACTCTAAAATACACTCTGTCGATATATGGTGCGGTAGGTGTGCGTGAGAGCGAATTGCATTGAATGTCAGTAATGATCGTGACCTGCTCGCATTAAGTATGACGCATCGGAAAATCACTGCAGATCTCAACAAAGAAACCTTCGGCGCCAATGCAAATTTCTTTGGTCACAATTCCCCTATATATTCGCTTATCTCTCTAACGCACATATATCTGTATTATATATTTATACGACAAAATCGGTTTGCGATTGTTATTAACAATAAGCTAGAGATAATATTGATAAACGGTGTTATGGTCGATTGTTAATTTAGAATAACATAATCAGAGGCAATAATACCTCATCTTCTATTCTTCGTATAATTTGATTTAATAAATTTCAAATTTAGATGAACACTTTGCTCACTCGTTTACATAATATTCGCAAACTGTCGTGCAAATAAATGAAATCAATGTACTTTCATTTTAGCGCAAAGAGAACTTTGGGGCAAACTCGTTACACGTGTGTCACGATGTGGTAACCCCTCTGGGTAGCAACTACGGTCTTCCGTCTCTGAATGAGCTTCTTTGAGCCACTCGCTTCTCGTTTCATGACGTAAAAGTGACAAAACGCCACGATTACCGGGAGGCTATCCCGCGGGAGTATGCCGTGGATAGCTGACGACACGACCGGGACCTCTTTGGAATTAACTACCGTAGTGAGGGCCGTTTTTCAACCTGACCGTGGAGCCCGTTACATCCCCGCACTCTTTAATATCCGCCTTTTTCCTCAACGTGGACGCGGAGAATTTCGACTCGTTTACCCCGTAGAAAAGGCATACCCTTTAACCCAAGCTAAATGCAGATAGATAACGAAATCTTACATCATTTAACTGTAAGTGGATTTCGCTAACGGAATTTTCGTTTGCACCAAAAACGTATGAATTAACATCAATATAACATGCAGAATTGTCAATTTAAATTTTCACTTAATTTAGATAATTAATGTATATTATAATGTATATTATAAATATATTAATAGTTAGTAAATATATTATAAATAAAAAATAAATATATATAATTAATGTATATCTACTAATATACAATATATGTATATATTTGCACATATGTGAAAATTTTTATATAAAAATTAGCGCTCAAAATAGCATTCCGTTATGTTAACATCCGTCACTAGATTATCCATATTTATCCGATTTATCGTCTTTTAGCCTAATAGCATAGCGGTAAATAATGTTCGCAATCGTCCGCAGGATCGAATACACGTAACGGACTGCCCGAATCATATATTTCCCGCGAACTATCAACGCTCCCCCTTAGAGATCTATGATTACGTTCGAAAGGATCGAGGCGTAACACCGGCGATTTCGCTGATAACGATAACCCATATCCGGAATTACTCCGCGCAATTACTTAACGCCTTAAGACCCCGAGAAGCGACGCCGTCGTTCCCGTCATTTGCATATAAAGCAGAAATACGCAACCTCCTCCAGCATAGGATCGACCGGCGACCTACGTGCTACGTGCCGCGGTATTCCCCCTTCGACTTACATGGCATGAGAACTCGATTAAAAGCGACTTAAGGCTCGACTTACGCCTGTGAAAGCGGAGGAGCCGATCGTATCCCGGAGATTATCTCCCGCGAGGTATCCGCGCATCTCTCGCGCGAGTCATCGGACAAAAGGGGTGATTATTATCGCGATATCGAGCCCAAGGAAACGGAGCTCCGCAGGCAGATAAGCCGATCTTTGGTGGATCTTTTAAGATTCAACTCGCGAACATAGCTTCCCGTCGACTTTATTCATTTCATCGTTATATGCTTCGATTGAATTTATTTCATTTACAAAGTCACGAAATAGAAATCGCAATTGATGTCTCGAAATATTTTCTCGATACATATCTGAGCTTCCGCGAGAAGATCTTGCTAACATAAACACACGAATAAAAATAAGTATTTAAAAAATAAATCTAGTATAAAAGTGTTCGTCTATTTCCATAAAAATTCGTTCAACGGTCGTACTGCGAATGAGAATAATTCTCGCGCGAACAAGATAAATGTAGGAAAGATGTATGTAAATGCAGCCGCGCGATCCAGTCTCAAGAAGTTCAGGACGGACGAGGTGCTGTAGAAACTTAGCGCGGACAATAACCGCGTCTAGGCCGGATACAAGCCCGTCCGATAATGGAAATTTATGTCGTCCGTGTTGGAAGAGCACGGAGATCCTTCGAGAGAATCCACAACGCGCGATCGTGAAATTCAATGGCGACCGAGATCTAATCGTTGTAAGCGAAAACACGCCATCGTCGTTGTCGCTTGATTCGCGATTCGCCTGTGAAATGCCGCAGCCGTGACGATAACGGTAATAAAACCATATCGGGGTATCGATCCGCGTTTTGAATCATTGTTCCACGTCGCTTATTACACAGACTCTCTTACTTTTTCCGAACCGAGGTGGAAACTCGAAACACCAATTTTATCGTGAACAATTTCGACGATCTTTGATTTTATTTTTAATTTTTAGATGCTCCGTAGTCCTAATTATCACATGCATGTTACTTTTTTTTATTAATTAATAAATATACGTTTCACAAAAAGCTAAGTTAAAATAAGTTGATCGTAAAATTCTCTATAAGAACGTAATATCATGCAGGATTCATAAAGTTCATAAGGTTGCATAAGGTTCATGTAACAAAGTTTCACTTTCCAACGATTTATCATATCATAACACATTATTACGTTGTGATTATTAGCCACGAAACAACAAGAATCGAGCGAAAAAGGAAAGCATACATAGTAATCTAACAATCTCACTGAATGCGATGCTTAAAGAAAATGATTAAGCGATAATAATCATACTGCATTTACGTTCTAACTAGGACCTATCGCTCCTATTAATCGCCAAGAATGCAATGCTGTCGGATGATATAATTTACAGTAACATATTTTTCCTGGCAACAAAGGAGTCGCGTCTACCAATTACGATCAAGGAAGATGTGTCTCCACTCACGTAATACGCCGAGTTATTTACTGCGAGACTGTACTTATATATCTCGCGTACAATAACGTCCGCATTCGCCGAGATCCGGACGTTTACCCCCAAAACGCCGGCGGTTAAGGAATAAAAGAATACATAGGTCGACCAGACGGTTCCTTCGTCGTGAAAAATGAAAAGACAGACGACGCACGAGCGAAGTATTTTAATATGACACAATCCTCTTACTACTTTCTACAAAAAGTTTAATATACTCGGGGTGCTGTCCTGCGATCTCTCCCGCCTCCACGGCCCCGTTTCCCACAGGACGTCGGGAGAAGGCGGTGAGGAAGACAGTGCTTAAAACCTCGGAAACTTTTCGAGAACGGCAATAAGCCATCTCGATGATCCGTCGCGGGTCCTCTTTCCTCCTTCCCCCGTAAGCCCCTTATAAATCTTCATTATGGTATGCCAAGAAAACGCGATAGAGGCGTAGAACGGGTGGATCGGATAAAGTCAACGGGGCTCGCCCGATGATAGATCGACGAATTTGAGGAAAGAGGAGGCCGTTCCTCCACGTCGCGCGGTAGACGGTAAAGAGTTTGGCGGCGGTGGTGGCGGATCGAAACGTCGAGACGAAAAGCGGGGCAACGTCTCGCTACTTTCAGCACAAAGCCATTGCGAACGAGATTTCGGAGAGAAGCCGTAGGCTCTTGGCTCTCGACGAAGAGTAGCGAGAACGCACCGTTTTTCGCGTTCTACACGCGCTATTTTTCGCCTTCTGTCAGCTTGAAGCCTGCCGATAGCAATTCGCAAGTAACAGCGTTGAAACGTAAAAGATTCATACTGACATTTACTTTTCATTATAATAATATTGAAATCTACGTTAAAAAATTAGAACTGGCATTACCGCGTTTAGAAATTGGAATCAATAATTTATGAAAATGTAATTATTCTCTCATATACTGTATTAAAATATCCTCAAATAAATTTCTATCTCTTCGAATTACACATCTTTATTTATTATCTTTTTATCTCCATCCTGCGATTGTTAGCAGCCGCAGGGTCATAAAAGAGAGCAATTTTTTTTATTCAATTATTCGCTTTGGCTGGATTACTAGCGAGCATGCGAGACGAAAATTAAATACATATCCCGAAGTCGGATCGCCGGATGCGCGTGATGCTATCTGCTCGGACTTTATTTGGCAGATGCCGCAGCCCGTCCGGGGGAAGAACTTGCGCGTCGCGTGTGTGATCGGCCCCGGGGAGTCACTGAAATCCCGAGACAATCCTTCTACTCGTCTAGTCGGCCGGACGTGACGCTTCTTTCCACTTCATTCGGAACGACCGGCTCGCTCTCGTGCAAGGTATAACACAACATGCCGAGAATCCGAAACGAGGACGAGGCAGCGAGGATGATTTACCTCCGCTCCGGCTTTACGAGAGGAACGAAAATCCGATTTCTCATATGTGCCAACGGCAAACCCCCGAACGGCCCTCTGCGCGGACCACCGTCACGCATTTCCCTAGACGGTAATTTTAAGGGAGACTTTATGATCCCTCATCGGAGAAAGAGAGAGAGAAAGAGAGCACGCGGAATTCATTGATATTTCCGAAATCACAGCGCGAGATCTATCGAAAGAAAACATATTATCGTATCCATTTAATTGTAATTTACTCGACATTATTTGCGTTATCGCAAGTTATTTTTTATTGCAATTTTATGAATTTTAATATTTTCGTAATAAACGAAAGATCTATCCAAGACATTTTTCCCCTCAACGTGATTTATGCCGATTTCAGTACTATGTAACGTATCTACATGATAGTCTATCTTCCATCAAACACCGTTGTACATCAAGGGACATGACTCTCCCCCGCTGCTCTCTCACACGACGGAGAGCGTCGCTGATGAACTGGGGAAGATTAACTCCGGCCTCTGTTTGGGGAGCTGATTAGCCGGCGGCCCTTTGACGCGGAGCCCGGTCGTAACTCTTGCAAATGACGATTCTCACCAACCGGGCTCTCGTTTTTATAAGAAGCGCACGTGACGAGAAGCGCCGCGGAAGCTCTCTTTACAGACGATCTGATAAGAAGAGCTACGTAAATGACTAAAAAGCCCTCTCTCTCGAGACGCTACCTGCGTTCATACAATTTCTAATGACCCCTGCATTAGACGGAATTAACTTTCTATAGTACGTCGTTGAGGAATCTCTCGAAGGTAACATTCAGGAACTAACGATAATAATTGTTTCACGATCAATTACGTGGCCGCTTCCTATTCCCGTACGTTCTATCTTCGAGGAATTCTATCTTCGGGGAAGAGAATCGATCGTTACGATCGCAAAGATTTCATTGGCCGTTTATAGGGAAGCGAACCATCCAGTCTTTAAAACTTGCAGAGCATACGCGTATAATTTTTTAATCCATTATTTTTCTACAAAAAAATTAACTGAAATGGATGTAAATTAATCATAGCAACTACAATCTTTTGTAGTAAAAAAAAAAAGCAGAAGCGTTTCAAAAATTAAAAACATATTTTCCAGACGGTGGGTATTTAATCAAAATTTCGACCGCGGCGCGCTCGTTAATTAGAGTCTCGAAAGGCTTGTCTCCCTCGTGCCCTAAACGCTTATCAATTATCGACAATTCATCGGCAGGAGAGAAGCACCGAGTTTCAAGGTGGAAGAAGGTGCGAATTTTCTCAGGGCTTTCCCCTCGATCGAACGCCGTAAAGGGAGGCCATCAGCCAGACAGTGTCTCGGGTCCGGAGCTCATACATCAACTTAATACGCGGTTGACGGTCTCGTAGTCACGCGCCACAACATTCCCCCTACCAGTTACAAGCCCCGGTAACAAACCTAGACAGAGACCAACCGTGCAATGGCTTCCGGTACTCCACGGAGGACGGCATCGTTGGAGTGAGTGCTGGAGGAGGCACTGCGTTGTTGTCTCTACGCCTATACAGGGGTGCATGCGTACCCGTTTAGGTGTGGTGTGTCGGTGGATGCGCACGAGGTATGTCCCCGCGGAGGAGCAACGCGCGGCGATCGAGGGAGTGCGGAGAAGACGAGAGAACATTGTGCCCTAATCACTCTATTGTCTGCCCGATGATAGCGACAGTCGTTGGCGGTCTGCGAGGAGAACGACAAGGACAGCAAGTCGTTAGTCGGCGTGGAAGACGAGATGAGGACAACAGCGGCGATTAACGTTGGCTGTCTGATTTTCGTGTGTATGGAACTTTCACCTACAAAGGGTTAAAATTGCTGGAAGGGCTGCCCCTTGATTACAACGCATATCACGCCGCGAGGCCCGTTGTAGACGACAGTAACAAGTAACAAAGAGTATATAGAAAAAAATGTTCTTGTCATATGTAGACATGAATATCAATGAATTCTATAAGAAGTACATAATAAAAGATATATATTTTATATGCAATCAACAGATCGCAATTAATCGTGTGGACTCTATAATGTCACGTAAGCATAGAAAAAACTGGTAGATTTTTGTTATAAAAAATAAAGAAAAAACGCAAGAAATACGTTACGCATTATTTATTTATTTCACTGTATTTAAAATTTATAGAATATACGAATTTATAGATACGTAGAAAAATATATTAGATATAGCTATATACAAAAATAAAACAGGTACAATGTGTACGTGTTATTCGCGACGTCAGTTCACGCTCGGCGCAGTTTTATTCTGCTTCCCCAAATGCCGATACTGATTGTCCCCGCGCAGACATCAAAGTTTCATCGCCGTATAAAACTCAATGTTAAAATGATAGATCGTAACGCTCGAAGAAGCCCGAATAAAGCGAAGACGAGCACGCGGAAAGGAGTCGTTATTTCTTCTTCCGCAAGACTGCGTAACGATGATACAGGGAGAGAAGGTCTGTGCGAGGCAGCCTCGTGTAAAACGCGATAGGACGCCCCTTCCCGTCCCTCGCCCTCGCTGTCGCAGTTTACTTAAAATGCGCGCGTGTCGAGAAAGAAGATCTGTCGTAAAGTACACCTTTTCCCAGCAGCCGCGTCGTCTTCCCCTGTTCCCCGTCCTATGTCCCCTGTCACATCCCTCGATTACGGTCGTCGCGTGCGTCGAAAACGTTCGGGTGCACAAAGCGCGTGGGTGGTGTCGTGAGCGCGTTGACAAGAGAAGAGGGGAAGGAATGGAGGGAGGGAGGGAGAAAGAGAGAGGTCTTAAGTCAGCCCACCGCGTCGAAGAGCTTTAGGTTTCGCCGTTCCCCGGCGAAGCCTCGCGTCTCCTCTCTCTCCCTCCCCTTTTATTTCCTTTAGCTCGGTCCAAGTTCAAAGACTGTTTCAGCGTCTCTCGGGAAGATACCTCATCATAATCCGGTATATTTCGCCGTTCCAAAGGTTACGACTCGCCCCTTCTTGCCGCGCCGCGCGCACCATTTTTCCAACTTTCATTTTCCTCCCGTGCCATCGACGCAGCCGCGACGAGACCAGACGAGACGAGACAAGACGAGACGCCGCGAGATAGATAAAGCGATTTATCATGTTACAGACGCGCAAGAAACTGCGCCGGGTTGAAAGGAACTGAAGAGAGTACTACAGCTACCCGTGTAAAGTTAATATAACGGCGTAGACGGCAACTATTAATCTTTTATCGCGACGGACGTGGGCTGGAAATCAATTTCGTGTTAGAATTAATTATGAGAGTACGGTTCGGTTCGTTCACTTTCCTCTTTCAGGGTCAATTCCACTGAGATTTTTCACCTGCCTTCGTGCAATGCCCCCTGTCCCTTTCATGACTAGAGGAAAATACGAAACGGACCTCGAAGTAATCAATTTCCCTCTTTCAACTTTATACGATTTGAGGCATGAATGTTTTAGCGTGATCTTATTAGATAGCCCCTATCATACATAAATTATTGTTGAAAAAAGTTATATTCATCATTACCCGAGTATCGTTCGGAAATCATTTTGTCATTTTTATCGATAGCCCATTTTCGATATGTAACAATGGGACTATGGAGCGGCGTATGGCTACATGCAATCCTTCGATTTCTTCCTCAAGTGTAAAATGGGTTATGAGTATCACAGACGATCCCATGGCACTAGGGTGCTAAGTCCCTGGTGAAAGAATCCGGGGTATAGAGACGAAGAAAGAAGACGGAAAACGAGGAAGAAGAGAGGGAGAGAGAGAGGCCGCCGGGTTGTCTGGCGGTGTCGCCAGGGTGTCTACCGTGGATCATCGGGGAAAGTTAGCGAACGCAGAGTCAAGGCCGCAGAATGCTGCAGCGCCACCGGCTGCCGCCGCCGTCGGTGCCGCATCCACCCTCTCGTTGCCCCTTGCGTCCCCCCCTCTCGACCGCCAACGCCCGTGTAACCCATCGAGAGCCGAGCCACCCCCGCGTCCCGGAATAGAGATCAGCCTGGCCTCGGTGGAGGTTGGAAGGGGTAGGCCGTGTCTATGCTGCAGCGACGGTCGATAGAATTGTCTGCGCGCACGCGCAACCGAACGCTCGTCAGCTGCGCCATTGATTCCCACCCACCCCCTCTCACCCTCTACCGCCCGTCCCTTCTCGGCAGACTTAAAGAGAAGAGGACCGTATAAAGGTCGCTAATTTGTGTAACGCAGGCTATGAGGAGAAAGCGTCTTGATGAGACCAAAAGAACATCTCAAGGAGGAAAAAGGCAAAGGGTGGCAACGGGGATCACACGGCTCACCGATCGAGGGTTGGTCGACGTTTGTGTGGAGACCCTCGAAGACGGGCGAGAGGATGACCAGGTTCGTCGTCTCCCACGAAGGAGTACTTTTAGGCTCGGGATATATATATATATATATATATATATATATGTATATTTGAGAGTTAAGGAAGCTCAGAGAACAATGACCAACGACGATTTGGATAAAGATATTATTATCCAAGACTCGTCTTTTAGTCGAGTTTGCGACGTAGCTTAAACATTTATTCGGAATAAGGAAGAGAATAAGCGCGTTTAATTCGAATTTATGTATGTGCGAATTTTAAGCAAGATCAGCGTTCTCCGGTCCGTAGATTTTAGAGCTTCCAGAATGGTCTCTAGAGGAATTTTATGGCCGTCGAAGACGCAAGTGCCATAAAGTTGGGTCGAACAAAGTTCGCTTTCCTGAGAGAGGGAGATAGATGAAGAGGAAGAACTAAGTGTTAATTGGTATGAACGAATGTCTATTAAATGTTACAACATTCTCGGTTGGTAAGGACGAAAAGAATTGACTAGATTATTTCATCAACTCTCGCGCAAGAAAGTTAAATCGACTTTAAGGGAGTAGTTGAAAGAATAGTTGGCAGACCGACAGATCTCGGGATTCCCGAAACAGCGGATCTAGCAAAATCGAAGAAATTTGCGAAAAAAGAACCATTGTATGGCACCCGTTGATTTAAGATCAACCGAACGATGGGCCCACAGGCTAAGGTCTGACTAAGGATGAGACATCGGATACGGTCAATGATTTCATGACCATTGCCGGGAACTACACGGTATTGATCCTCAGTTGCAAACATCCCGCCCCCGTCGCGCACCACGGTTCCTCCTCTTTCATGTAACTGTAGAACCCGGACCTTCCGAATTCCTATTGCATAGCGCGTCCCGACTCTTTCTGTCCCTCGCCTTTGAACCCCGCTGACCATTTCGGAGGGGAGATTATTCGAGATCCACTGCAAATCTGGCGACAGGAATACATACTCTGGGGAAAAAGTGCCGAAAGGGAAGGGAACAGTGTCGATCGCTTCCTAGAAACGTTGAATGTTCGCCGTCGACGTTATTTCGCAAAGGAATAAATCACGCTGCTTTTATTGCCACCTCAGTAGCTATAATATGCGTCGCTCGATTCTTGCCGAGTTTACGTGTGTTCTTTAAGCGCGACGAATGCAAGAGAGTTTTCTCTTCTCGAAGTTACGCGCGCGATGTCTGGGGCCGTCTGGAACGAATGACGGACGCGCGAAAGACGCGCGTTTAGAGAGAAGCGACGCGAAACAAACTCTTCGGTGAACTTAAGCTAACGAGCGAGTCACTCACTTCGAACGGCATCTCTCCGCATTTATCCTTCGCGGCAGTCACTTCACACTTGTTGTCGAGTCCCACGAAAGCAAGCGTCACGTTATAGCAACGAATAAACGATCCATCTATTTCACCTTAAAGCCCGAAAGTTCTCTTCACGGATACGCTTGTTCCCTCTCAAACTTCTCACGGAACTTCTGATCCTGACGCAGCAAGAACTAGTCGCAAATGCTAAAAGTACCTGAGAGAGTGGAAACGGTTGTTGACGTTAGACGACAACGTTAGCAAAATTGCGTTGAATCATATCCGCAATATCCGAAATCGCTCTTTCATATTTAACGAAATAAATACATTTTTATGACCACGTTTATGCGATATTCGATCGGATTAAGTGAAGATTCTATTACATTGGATTTTATTACGATTGGATTTATTCTACGCGAACATTTCCGCGCTCTACATGTATCGCAAGTTTTATTCTCTTTTCTTCTTCGTCTCGATTACCGCTATCGATACAAATAGCTGCCGATCTCGACGCGATACGGCAATCGCCTTTCCACTATTGTATCAATGGCGATGAAATACCAATCCGGGTAGACGAAACCGCGGTTTTGACATTCCGCTGCTGTCCCGGGCCATCAACCTGCCAGGGGTTGCGGCTAATGTCGTTGATATTCAGGACTCAAAGTGCGAGGGTCGCGTTAATGTCACGGGAGAGGGTTTGGTGTCCAAGAGAGGGCTGTGTGCGGTATCCACCCCGTGCGGCGGACATCTCGGTCTACCAAGGGACGAGGGAAGGCGCCGAGAATTGGCCCGGGGATCGCCCGGGTACGAGCTCATGCACGAATCGCACGGATAACCGAAAGGGTTGCTGTACAGACGTCGGATGTCGCTCGGATGTCGTACAGCAACGGTCGAGTCGTTTTGATACGCAAACATCCGCGCTGCGTATCAAAAAAAAAGAAAAAAAAAGGAGGTGAATCTCGCCTCTCGCCGCGAATTTACCTCGCTTTCAGCCTTCAAGATAAAACGAGACTGATATCTCTGGCTGTTAAACGGAGCGAGAGGAGGCTCGGCGCGAGAGAGATTTGGCCGTACTAAAAGTTCGCACGAGTGCCTGGCCCCTTTTTTGCGATTCTCAAGCAGTCGATGTAATCTATCGAGGAATGTGTGAGAACTACGTGAGAAAATATATGTGAAAAGAAAACGAGAGCGTTCTGGATGTGGACGAAACGTTCTTTTCACTGCATGGTCTTTTCAGGATCATGGAAGAAATTGAACGAAATAGTTGTAGCCTCTTAAGACATTATTTCCGATTATCTTTACTAAAAGAACAGTACAGAAAAAAAGCGTACTCTGAATAAATTTCATGTACCTATTAAGCAATTCATATTAAGTTTCATATTAAAAGTTATTCTGTGAAATATCAACAAAATCAGAATAAGAGTAATCCTGAATCAAATAATAATTATTTAAAATTGCTATTAACAAATTATTTTGTTTAGGTACTAGTAGAAGTAACAAATAAGTTTCAGCAGAACGTTCATTGTTAATTATGTAAAGTTAACAGATATAGTTAGAAATACACGAAAAAATGTAGCATAATATTAAAATGCGGCATTATTATTTCTAACCAAGTGCTTCTGATTTTATCTAATCTCTATAAGAAATAGCCTCAGCAGTTCTCAATCGACGTTCCAAAATCAGTTTCCTAATCTTCGAAAACGGGCTGCAATACAGATAGTAGCGATATATCATTGTGCGAGAAAAGAATTCGTTCAGTACTGAAATCGCCCCTGGCCAATCGTAAATTTGGCCGATCCTGGATGTTTCCAATATCGACCATTGCCATTACCCCTGCCCGTTCTCGCTCGCATCCACAAGCCCAGCCACCACCCTTTGCCCTTGACATTCGGTGTTACGAACGATTACGAGGCCGAACTTTCATCCCTTGTAACGACGTCGTCTAAAGTTTAAATTGCACGCCTGTTAAAACGCGCGCATCATATCGCGAGCGTAAAAAATAATTTCCATTCGATTGCGCCGTAAATACATTATTCGATATTGCAATCAAACAGATTAAATTAAGAAACAGGACATATATTCAAAATAACTTCAAAGATCAAATCAAGTTATTTACATATAAAAGTATCTAATATATTCATACCATAATAAAATTTTTACCGTTTTATACGTAAAAAGTATTATATAAATATCAAGTGATTTAAAAAAACAGGAGTTGTGTGTGTAATATTAAATAATAATATATTTCTTGCCACGTATGAAAAAGGATCGACAGTGCAAAAAATAAATCTCTCCATAAATCTTTCAAAAAAATCTCTCGATAAACGTTTACGTGTCGGGAATGCAGAATTGATTAGCAACTAAAACATGACATAAAAAAGTATTCTATAATTCACGTTTACAGAGGAACGTCTCATTTCTCCTCGCGTGCGTCTCGGTAGAATGCCCCCGGTATTTCACGGACGGGAAATATCGGTGCCCACCCAGAAATACGAGTCACGCAGGTTATACGACGTACATACCTGGGACACCGGCTGCTTCCTACCCTCCAACTATCCCTGGCACTTTGACCAGGAGAGGACCGGGCGGCTCCATCTTGGTGACTTTAATAGGATGCCATTCCACTGGTCTGGACAATGCCCAGTACCACCCGACGGAACCTCTAGGTTCACTATATCGCTGCTGCAGACGCCCCATCGCGTGAAAGTAATGAAAATTCGGTGATAATCTCTTGCCGCGCCGCGTGTTCGATATACAGACCGTACCAGAGCTATCGCGTTGGCTCTCGACTACAGATTAGGTATCAAACAAAAAATTTTTCGGCGAGCCTTAAGCATCGACGGCTTCTTCAAAGGGATCGATAGTCACATGCGAAGTTGTTATTTCAATCAATGATAAGAGAAAATGGAAAGAGGATCGATAAATATCTTATCAATGTGTACTCGATATATTAGACCGCTGATAATGATAAACGATAAATATGAATAATATATCATTAAATGTCCGACAATATATCTCTCGCGGGTGTGACTATTAAACTTTCTCACGATCATCCGCTAACAATTAACGACTCTTTGGCCTTTTCTCTTAGATTTCCCGAGGACTCACCTCACGCCCCGAATCGCGCAAGTTACAATCGCAATTGCAGCAAATTGCGCAGTTTTAAATGCTAAATCCGATGATCTACAATGACGTTTATGACGAAGCTGGAGCTAAAATCTCTCTCCCAGTCCACGCGTAGATCGTCGCACGAGAACACGCGGCGATCGTAATCTCGCACAACAGAGAAAATTGTTCGGCAGTATTTCACATTGAACAATATTTCATCAGACGGCGCCGGGTATCCCATTTGCGCAATAATACGTTTGCCGTCGAGACGACTCCGTTCACTCGTCGCGGGAGGCGAGCGATTTGAGCAATTGTAGTATCTTGGTAGTTTCCCGCGCGATTATGTGCAAATACGTGTTTAGTCCATCCGACGATTGGCCAAGTTAAGCCGCTCACGCAAAATCGAAAGGTCGACGACGTGCCTCGCTGCGTGCGTGCGTGCGTGCGCGCGTGCGCCTCCTTCTCGTGGGAACGCTCGTCGGAATGATTTTCTCTCGCGGACAGTGCGTGTGCTTGAAAGGGAAAGTCGTTGCTCTCGCCACTCTCGGCCCGAAACGTTATATTGACCTCCCGCAGGCAAATTTCGCCGTTCGCGCCCATAAGCGTTCCTTCCCGGTCGGCCCTATAACCCCCGGTAATAGCATAATAAATCTACCAACTTTTCGCAGTGTTCCCCTTACAGCCGCAGCCGATGTGCTTAGAGGTCGTTTCACGCGAGCGACTTCTCCGCGTCGCGCCACGCCGTTCCAGCAATAAGGTATTTCGGAGACACTATTTCACTAGAAGAATTTATATCTTAATTACTGGTACACACCAAAGATACTTCGGCCTTTAATCAGTTACGGTGGTGAACTTTCTCTATCGATCATTCTACGCCTCTCTTCAGTTATTAGTTTTTAGAGACCTTCCCCGTTATGTTAGTCTGACGTGAATAAATTAGATTATTATAGAGAATTATTATTTGCACATAATGCGCGTTTATTGATATTTTGCAACTCACAAGGGGGACATTTTCTCTAGGTATCTTCCCGATGCCAATATGGACAAGTTTGGAATAACATCGACAATAATAACGCGCGCGTTGCTGGAGATTCACGGCACGAAGAACGCAGACAGATCGATCCATTGTGCGCAAGAACCAAATCACCGCGCGTAACGCGTCGTATTCCAACTATTTCTCTATCAGAGTCTCCCCTTGCTCAGACTCCCTGTGGGAGACAACGGAGGGAAAAAGCAGACGCGAGCAGACGTCTGCTTGAGCAAAAACGCGCGCGAGCCGTGGTAAACCGAGAGAAGAAATGGGAAGAGGAGGAAAAGTGCTATCAGCCACGAGGGAAAAATGTCCGTCGTAATAAGTTTCTGCTCACCTCGCGCCATTCTGCATTAATTACTTGGGATACCGACAAAAATCTGCGGATACCTAGGAGCCTCACAGCAATTATGGTGTACACGACCAGAAAATTCCACGCGCGAAAGAGATTAATACCATATTCTAATTACAACAAATCGCGATGTTAAAAATGTGCACAGAAAACTCTCCGTAATTTCCTACATTTTTAAAAGACCAAACAGCATAGAAAATGTGATCTTATCTAAATATTTGACTAATTTTTTCGTACACGGAGAAAAAGTTACGGTTGCTACAACAGAATAATGCTGTTAATTTTCGCCCATCCATACAAAAGGGTTATGGAAACCATAGTACTCTGGAAGTGACCTATTGTTTCCATATGGTTTCCATATGGTTGCCCTAACCTTAGTGAGGGTAGCTACTATATGGATGTTGCAACCATAATATATGGATGTTACAACCATAATAAACAAATATTCACCCGACAAAAAAAAATTATTTATTTCGAAATTTTATTACTATTTTTTAACTAAATTTGTTTCTTAAGATGCAGTCTATGATTATAAATATTTTCTCGCATTTAAAAACACATATAAAAACACACTTACCTTGGTGGGATTCGAACTCGGGACCTCTGGATCGTGAGCCAACTGCCTTACGTGGTAGACCACTTCTTAATTTAATGTTAGTGTTATATTTAGTCTACATATGTCAACCAGCGCAAATATATAATTTTTCAAAAATCATCTTAAGAAACAAATTCAGTTTAAAAAGAGTAATAAAATTTTGAATTGGATATATGATATAATATATTTCTTATAATGTCGGGTGAATGTCAGAAACCAGTGTCGGCTCATTACGAAATTTTGTGTTTGTAAATATATTTATGAAAAAAGTATATTTATAAAGGCCTATCTACATAAGACGCAGAACGCGAGTCGCAAGACACACGCACAGTCTACATGTCAATCTAACCTCTATACACAAAGAGGTTAGATTGACATGTAGACTGTGTGTGTGCTGGCGACGCGCGTTCTGCGTCTTATGTAGATAAGCCTTAAAGTTAAAACATCCTTATCAAATCCACTTTATTCTATGCAGAAATTCTTTCGCGCGCGCAATGGAACTAAACTCTCAATCATGTGTTCAGTGCTGTACCGTGCAGCTATATCTTATGGATCTCTCAACCATAATAGTTGTGCTGCAGACCACATAAGAGGGATAGCAATAATCCTTTGGTTGAGGCAACCATATACGAGAATATTATAACCGAATGTTACGTATCGTAAGAACTACGGTTATGACAACTGTATAAATGGGCATATCTTAACAGCTACATTCAATGTAATATCAATTTAACTTGAATTCACATACATTTCTCTTTTAATCATAGAGAACATTGTTGTAACAACCGTAACAATTTTCTCCGTGTACATATTCCATTCCGCATATATATCGTATACATTCTGTTCGTACAAATAATTCGTTATTTATTCAAGAGAGAGACTTCCACAAAAAAGTCACTCGCAATTTCCTCTAGTTAATTATTCCTCGTGCATGATTCTTTTTTCATCTATTTTTTGTTCTTTGTGTCATTATTTTATCTCCTTGAAGCGCCGAGCGCATAATTCTGGCGCTTACAACGCCTTCGTTTCGCCGCGAATAAAGAAGCATTCAGCTTAGCAGGGTGGCGAGATTTTTGCGCGATATTGCTACAGCGACGCTCCGCGAATTTTAATATTCGACGCGGCAGCCTCCTGCGGCGCTCGACACCGATTCGCCGATTCAGACGAAAGCTTTTCCTGCTTCCCACCCTCAACGAGATTACAGAAATCCGAAATTCGTATGAGCATAGACACTCGCATAATGGGTAGCAGAGAGAGTACCGGTCCTGAGCGATTCTCGAGAAAGGGAAACACGAACACGGAGCGTTTTCTCGTTTAAGGAGAACACAAAAACCGGTCTCCGGGCGGAGG
This sequence comes from Temnothorax curvispinosus, assembly GCF_003070985.1. Taxonomy (NCBI): domain Eukaryota; kingdom Metazoa; phylum Arthropoda; class Insecta; order Hymenoptera; family Formicidae; genus Temnothorax; species Temnothorax curvispinosus. The sequence continues at coordinate 158,591 of NW_020216915.1, read as the reverse complement.
GAAACCTCCGTAAAAGGCACCTCGAGAAGCGTTTCGTCGCAACTCCGTGTATCGCGCGTTTCGCGACGAAAACGGAAATGGCACCCGCATTCACCGCCATTACTTTTCGTCCGCAGTCGTGTCCGTGTCTTAAGACGTTGAGTCTTCCCTTGTCCCTTCCATACGAGCATACATGCGCGGCTTCTTCTTCCTTTCTAAGAGACGCGTCAGACCAACGACAGGACAGCGCGAGGAGGAACAACATTTGTCTCGCTGATTATGACTCGTTTCTTTCCTTCATTCTTTCCCCGGTGTTGGTTCTCCCCTTTTCTCAACGAATGCTTGACCGCTCATTGTTTCAGTCGCGGCAAGGGCGCTTTGTCTCGCGAGACCACGATTTGTCAGAACGCGAGGCACGACAGGAAGTGGGTTTCCAAAATGTATAGCCAGCCACGACAATAAAAAAAACAGTGGTGATTTAAAAAAAATACATTAAATTCAATTCTCGAGCATAATAATATTAATATTGTTTGTTAATTACTTTTTAATACCGAAAAAAAGATGTCTTGTATCTGCTAAATAAAGTCGATCGTAAAGAGTTACAAATTTTTAATTATAGTGCACAAAAAATATTTAACAGATATTCAGAGAAAAACTATCGCGTTATTTTGAACAACTCGCAATAATTTAAGCGTGAAATAACACGCCTGACAATTGCTTTAATTTCCGTGACTCTTTAGCTTAATGAGCGCGAGAAGGAAGGAGGAACCATTGCTCATTATCATTCATAATCCTAGTGGTCAAAGAGAGGTCATTGGTTGTTTCTCTCCATAATGATGATGAGGATGAGGAGAAAACACGCACCTGTCGTTTCTGATTTTCTTATTTCCTCCTCACCGTTATTAAGAAAAAATTATATTCACGAGAAAATAAGTCTATTATAAATATTACAAACCACCATTATTTCAAATGACTTTTAACTTTACGTTCTGACGGATTATACTGCTTTTTTATAATCTAACGACAATTCATGCAGAAATAAGCATGGAAGAGAGCAAAACATTGCATCGTTAATTTTTCTCCTATTTCTTTTATTTATTACAGAAGAAAAATAATAAATTATTTCACGTGATACTATTATTACTTCATCGTGCGAATAAAACATCAAACGTCTAGCCAAACATGCTCTTTCCTTCGCTCTCGAAAAAAAATGAAGATCACCCGTGTATAGCAAGTTCACGGACAAAAATACTAGTGTGCGTGATATGGGGCGAGAGAAGCATAGAGCTATCTTGCATCGATCCGATTGAGGTAGGTCGAGTTCTCAAGGGAACCACGACTCTTATCCCAGTTCAGGGATAAATTCAAGGACAGTCTGATCGTCTACGACTCAAAGTCCAGGTTGACGAAAGTCATGTATCTCGCGTGCTATCTCATAACAAAAAATAAAAGAGCCTTTTAATTTAAGTATGAATAATATCATAATAGTGAACAACGAATATTGAATATAAACAAAGCTTATTCAACATTTCTAATGATAAATTTATTATATAAAATAAAAAACTCCTTTCCTGCATAGATATATTTTAAAACGTTTTAATTAAAAAATAATTTAATTAATTTAATTAAATTTATTCAAATAAAATTCAAAACTTTACTAATCTCAGATATCAGATTCTATAGCAAAAAATATTATAAAACACAGACAACATATCAAAATCATATAGTTAAATTAATAATTTACATAACTATTTTACGTACAGACGTATTCTTTTTTTATCTTTTTCCTTTTCTCTTTCTCTCTTTCAGTCTCGCGAATAACAGCACGTTGAATTGCGCGAGTTGCGCAACAGGAAGGCGAACGTTTAAGCTAATGACCTTTAATGCAAACCTCCATTGTGTGCGGAGAGTCTGCAATGAGGGTTAACGCACAAAATGTACTCAGAAAACAAAAAAGAAAGAAAAAGAAAGAGAAATTATGAAGGAAACTTAAGAAAATGAAGAAAGAGAGAATATATATAGGAATAGGATACAGCATACATATACATATACATACACATATACATACATACACACATCTATAATTCTTTGCAAATACGTGTTTTCTGATTTGCCACAAAATTAAAAACTTTCTTCTAAACTTTTATTAAATAATTTTCTATCAATAGTATTTTAATTGCAGTGTTGTATTATTGCAACACGCATAATGTTCATATATTTCCGCAAAAATAGCCAAGGAATAAAGTAATTTCACTTTGACTTTCAAACGTAAAAATTATTGAACTCGATAATGATGAAAAACTTCAAAACCCAATCAAAGTTTAACAGAAGTCGATGGGGATGTACGAACATTTCTCGTAATACCGATTTCTCGTTTACGTCGTAACGAAATTATTGTAGTATTTACAGCTCGACTTGAAACGTTGCTTGAAACGCAAACTTTCGTTCACTGTTTCGTAGGTTTTGAATTTAATCAGCGCCAGCAGTGAAGAGCAGGAAGATTACGTTACTTGAAAACAACTGCCTCAAAATAGCATGATTGTTCTTGCGCTAGCTCGACCATGGAGAGTTAATGGGTCTCACGTTGCTGCGCGGACGAGGCAAAAAATCTTGCTGGTAGCAACGGTTTAATAATCGGCAATTAACATGTAGGCAATTACGTGGAACTAAACTCAAAAGATAATATTAACATTAGCAATCAATATCGTATAATAATAATGGAAATAAAGAATTCCTTTTGCAAACGACAATTTTGATGAAATATGTACATCTCATTAACATTTTATAGATCGACATGATTGATCTATTTCGCGTCTGCTTTTTGAATGTGTAGTAATTTCGCCATTAAATATCTATTAACGTACAGAAATGAGAGTATATATCTCGGAATATATCAAAGTTTTTATCTAGGGAATAGCGGGAAATGAGAGCATAACGACGAAAGGTAAAACAAATATCATTTTCTATTAACTCGAGCTAATTGGGGAATCAGATTCGGCGTCAGTTAATTAAAAATCAATGTCCATCAAATCGATGAGCGAGATGACGCGGGCAGATCCGCGAAGCACGAGAGGTTGCTCGCGAAAGAAAGGTCTCTCTTTTCATCTCTTCCGGAGCGACTGAATTACGAGAAAAGCTTTTCGACGTTCTTATACGAGCGGTCCTTTTAATTAATCTCTGCCTCCTCGAACACAAGTATCACTCAGACCTCTAGCGCCACTCAGCATAGACCAACGAGGGTTCCGCGCAATCCTCGAGAAAATTACGCGGTCCATCCTTTGAACGAGATAGATTACTCTTGTCTACGCCGTACGATTTTGTATATTTTTTTTTCGTTTCCTTTGTTTAAAAAATTTGTAAATATATTTAGAAAAAATGTATATTAATAAAAATTGTATAGACATGAGCTATAAAATTCTTTAAAAGAACCATTGTTGTTATCGTCGATTAATTTAACCGAATAAAGATTAAGCATATACATCAAAGTTCAAACAGTTATCTTAATGCATCTTTGTAATACCTTTGCACCCAAATATCTTTATCTCGAAAAAGTAGAACTATAATTCAAAAGAATTTATAAACAGATTATATCTCGCACAACGTGGCCTTGCCAGAAAAAGCGTAGTTCGCAAATGTTTGCTAACGGAACAATCTCTTATCAGAGTCGAGCTAGGCTAAGATAATGAGGGATAATGTGTTCAACGGCGAAATATAACGCTCGGCATAAGCGTCGGTTTCGGTGAAGCACTCAACACTTATTTCGAAGAAGAGAGACCCCTGGCTTAAAATAACTTTACTGCAATATTTTAAAAAAAATTATTACATATGTAAATCGTTCATTTTTTATTTAATCTTATTGTTATTGTTAAATTTTGGATGCTGCAAATTATTTACATATCATTCATCTTATGCAATTTTAATTATGCAAGAACAGAAGGTGAAAGAAGCGGAGTATTGTACGCTTTGACATTTTGCCAGCTCAGTATTTTCTGCAAACTGGCGCCGCTGACATTCGCTGCATTTATCTTCGTCATAGCGCCCAAGAAACAATATTTACCGAGTCGCGAGATAAAGAGCCGCGCGGTTCGTGGCGGCGCGGCGGACTGCAATAATAAACTATCGCGCCGATGTAACGCTTAGCGTATCGAGTATTTCGACGAAATGATAATATTCGGGTCGTTCAACCGCCTCGCGCACCTCGGCGGGAGAAATTCACGAAGCTGCGGGAGTTATACGTAAAAATAAACAATATGCGCGCGTGGAGCATGCGGCGTTTTTTTTTCCCGTATTATACGTTTACATAAAAACAGCAACGTTTTAATTATGTGAAAGATCAAAACGGATAATAAGTGCGGATTTATGACATAAAATTACATCGTCGACTTTATTAAAGGTCAGCCGGGAAAAAATGATACGTTACGAAACAAAATGCGTCGTAAAACGTCGCTGTATTAGCTGCAAGGCTTGCTCGGATATGTGAGACATCGTGTTATTACCTTACGAACGTTGACCGCTTTTGTTACGTACGGAGGTGAATAAAAGCGCGACGAGACGAAGTATAAACGAACCGCTAGCGAGCGAACGGCGGAATCGCAGACCACTCCTAGTTTCAGCGTCTATATACGCCACGTGTCGACTGTTACTGCACCGTGGCACGCCACTTTCCCATTTCCACTGCTCCTCCTGTCCGATTTATCGTCAGACATAGCCACGAGGTCATTCACACGGAATTCACAGTGTCTGTCGCGATTTGCACACGTGGACGCGCCTCTGTTCTATCCTCTAATCTAAGAGGTTTCATGTATTTTCGCGAATTTCATTACACAAACGTTTATTAATACTTTAGTACTGTAAAAACCGCGACTGAAGTGAAGCGGCAAGAATCGCGATAGGGTTTTTCGAAACGACGATAAGAGCGCGGAAAACATTCGGAAGATTCTTTCTTTTTCCCTTCGTCTCAACGGTGTCTTAACGGAGGGTCTTAACGGAAAAGTTATCGCCATGACTTCCAATTCACGGCAGCAATCCCCGGGTCTTAAGTGAGTTCGGGGAACGACGGCGCGGGTTGCGTATCGGTATTCAGCGCGCAAAAGGCAAAGCTTGCATTTTGCAATTCGCATCGCGTCGCATCGTATCGCGCAATACAGAAAGGGTGACCCACCCTCGATATGAGAGGGTTACTGCGAAATAGAGAGAGAGAAGGAGGGAACGGGGAACGATTGTTGCGGGGACGCGGTTGCCATGGAAGGACTCGGAGGGTGTTTCGAGAGCTTCCAGCGGTTTACAATGGTGCCCTGGTTCCTCCGGTCTCCTCTCTCCTTCCCTTCGTGCATCCTCCTCTGTCACTGCACGGCAAATACGTGCACACACGCTCGCACGAGCCGCGTTCTCGCGCGCGCGCGCGCGCGCGCGAGATCGATCTCCCTCGAGTTACCTAACGGCTCTCGTTAGACCGGCCGGCCGGCCGGCCGGCGAAGCCAAGAAAACCGGTATTACTGAAAAACTGGAACCGCCGGTTCGTCGGCGGAACACGCTCGAGAACGGCCACGGAGAACCTTATTGCGCAACACTCGCCGATAAAAGAGTGCGACGCAAAAATATCACGCGCCCTGCATTTGTCCGTTTTTCTAATGTCGCGACGTAAAGCGCGAGGGAATGTACGGTGCGTTGAAAAGCGCGTCTTCGTCTAAATGGTAATTCAATTGCCTACGATGTTTTAATGTTATTGACGACGAAGAGAGTACTAAATATCAAGGAAAATTATTTCTCAATAATAACATGATATATCGCTTATATTTTTAGAAAGATTTTTCAAGAGTATTGGTCATATATCGATGCCATGTATGGTAGGCAGTTTACTGTGGGCTATAAATGCCACGTCGGACCGTAATAAAACGCATTGTTTTATAAGTTTGACAAAAAAAAATCGCGGCGTCTAATAAAATAGCTAAGGACCGATTTTATGAATGTGCCGCGATAAACAATCCCGCACATAAAGTCGCGGAAGAAATAATCGCTCTTATTTTTCTTCTGTCGATAATAACGGCAATAGTAACGAGTAATAGTAGAGCGACTGTAACGACTCTGGTCGTCGAATTTGTTCCAGGAACGGATCGCAGGGCGTTAATTAGCCGCGTCGTTAACTTCTTTAACTGTCAGGATCGTGCGCTATAGCAGGTTTCCTAACGAAACTACGACCCGGGTGACTCTATCAAGACAAGTCATTTGGAACCCTGCAGAAGCGCGTACCCTAGTTCAGAGGGGAGAGCCGACTAGGCTGCTTTACCAGTTAGCCTTTCTTTCTCCGTTCCCACAAACAAGCGCCGAAATGGCAGGCAATTTGGAGGTCGAGGCCAGGTCCTAGGTCAAATTTTGTTAGGCATTACAGAACGGGGGTTGAAACGTGCATCACTTATGGGGCCTCCTCCCTCAAGAAGGCTACTTTCTGCCGCGTAATAAAATTAAAAGCGCAGACGCGGTATTTTATCGATGTGAAATATTAAAAGCTTGTCATTTATCGAATTAACATGTCGAGATTATAAGCTATAAATTGAAGTGAATCTCTTTTACAGATATATATATATAATTCTACATAATTTATTTATATAATTTATTAATCTCGTTAACAATGCGGGTTTCATCATGCGAAAGCTTTGTTGTCTACATACGCATTTGTAATATTTTAATATGAATTAAAATAATACACATTTGACATTCGAATAAATATAAAAACAAATATATATTTATATTCTACCGTCTCTAAGAGTGGTATATTTTTCTCATTTATTCCGACTAAGTACAAAATTCGTGAGCAAACGTTGCGTTTTGTATTAATCCCAAAATAATCTGATTCCTTCTTTCGAATTCATAATATTACTTTGCAATAGAAACAGATAAGAAAAACAGTTTAAACAAGATTAGCATTAAATACACGTTAGCGCAAACAGATCGCGTCGATAATCCGGATTAACTTGTGGCAATCCCATGTTAATGATATTCTTTACCTTTTTCCGGATTACGGTGCTACCTGATGCAGGTGAACAAGTCATTAACCAGGGTCGACGTTAATCGACGTCGACGCAAGAGGACATTGCACGGCGAGTAACAGGTCAAGGGAAAAGTATAAGAGAGTAAAAGTATTCTTTAACGCTGGTGCGCATATAAACGCATGTATGTAACTATGTACGTGTAGTGCATGCGTATATGTGCGCGCACAAAGAGACACACGCTACTCGGACTGCCCGGGTATTGATTTCCCTGCGTATTTGGGGTAGGACGACAGTGTTACAGGACGGGATGCAAAAGGATTCGCCAGGGGCGTAGCTCATGTCTGATTTATGCGAGTGGAAAATACGGTCTCTCTCTCTCTCTCGGCTGAGATTAATTTAACGAGTTTCTACGACGAGATTAAACCTGGTCGTCAATATTAGTTTAACTCTACATCTGGTTACTTTTTATACCTTATTAAAAACGCATACATATTGATGATGCATATATTGAAAGCGCATATAATTACGTGTTTAGTTAAGTATGCTACATTATTATGCTCCATCGTTAACTCATCATGAAAATAATAATTTACTTTTTTTTTGTCTCAAAGTAATTAAAAAGTAACTCCTTCTCCGATCGATATGTTGCGTGACACGACTTTCGAAAGTCGTATTCGACGATTTATCACTTGTCGCAACGGTCGGGTTCATTTCGTTAACAAAGCAACGCGTCGTAATTCAAACATAAGCAAAATTCTCGACGTGTCATTCAAAAAGTATAAGCGATTAATTACTCACCTTAATATGATAGGAGTTAAGCTTGGTGCGGGGCAGGCTGTTGAAAGCGCTGAAATCCAGACGACGCGAGAAGATGCCGTTGGCGCCGCAGCTTTGTCTGCAAGCAGATAAAATGAAGTTTTAGGTGACGTTAAACAAATACGACGATAAAATACGCTATATACATAAATTATCCATATCACGCGCATTCCAATATATTTGCATCTACGACATCGATGCCTGGCAAAGAACGCGATTATTGATATCGAACGACATGGGTAAAACGAGCCCTTTAAAGGGCTTCCAACGGAAAAGTTCGTGTTCCACTGAATTTTTCGCGATTCATAATAACTTCGGACCCTCGGCCTCTCGCTTGACAACTCTCCCTTCAAGGACGCCAGTCGTACGACCCTCGTCGTGCAAGCCTCATGCTTCCTTTATGCATGTGCGACGATGAAAGCGAGCACGAAATATCTAAGTGCGTGTGTGTGTGCGCAGTTCTTTACCCAGCCCCACATCAATCGTCATAGAAAAAGCCAAAAGTTTCCCAAGCAGAGGGGCAACAATTTACCTTCGGCGAAAACGCACTATAGACCGATTACATCACGGGATATATAGACTTTGTTAAACAAACTATTGATAAGCTTAAAAAATGTATAAGCGCTTTTGAAACTGTTTGCCGGTTATTTTTAGACAAAGAAAAACATTTCTGCAACAAATTAAAATTAATATAAGCGCAAGATTAATATTGTTCATTCACTTCTCTTAATCGCTCAAATTATAATCACGAAAACAATAATAAAACGTTTCTGTAATTACAGCTGATAGGTCGATTAACGTTCAATTACACGAGAAGATCAATCATTTTCTACAACCGTACATTTCTGACACCTACAAATAAGCACACCGGCTTCTTCGTTGCGTAACACTCAACATAACATGAATCAACGACGGTCTCGGCTCGGCTTGCCTTATAGAAGAGATTCTGCTACAGGGGCACGGCAAATTAAAATGATAAAATAGAACAACAACAGGCGCCAGTGAGGTGGCCTCTCCAGGATACTCAGCGCGAGCTGGAATTACAGCGACGACCATAATGGTCGTCGGATCGAGCTGTGCAACATAGTTGCGTCACCAGGAAGACGAGCAAGAGCGAGCGAGCGAACGCGCGAGCGATAGGCGTTAACATAGTGGCGAACAGTGGGGATCAGCTACGACCTTGGCCTCCACTCTAGCGAGACCGTCCCTCTATCGCCGCCTGTATTGGTTGTTTGGCAATGTCAGTCGAGGGTCACGAAAATATTGCGCACCGTCGAAGGCAGGCGGCGGTTTTCTGCGAGGAAAGGGGAAACGCTCATTTACATTATGCAATGCGTTATTCGATTTGTAAGTCTGTTATCAGAGAGCTTAAATGTCGCTACTTATCGCGATCGGTTTAATCACACTTTTTTTTCAACGTGGAATCTGGGACAATTCTTGCCGAGATAAGTTTGGACGAGCGTAATACATAAATAATTGGGGTATTACATTGATCCCACGGTTCTAAACGAGAATTCGTTATTCTCTTAAGTTTGATCTCTTTCTTGAGAGCTTAGATTGAAATCATGACCTTGAATCTTATTAACGTGGATAGAGAAGTTTTCAAAAATAAAAAAACTTCACACCTAGACAAAACTATGTATATTAAAAATAAATTTATTGTTAGATTTGATTGAATTGCGACGAAAATGAAATACACAAAGTCACAAGGCACGTGTAAAGATTGATATATGAATAAAGATTATCCTTTGTTATTCCAAAACATGATTAGGATCTGGAAAGCATATGCAACGGAAATATAAAGTTCATTCTTCGTCGCTCACGTAACCGCGTTGGCGCCAGACGTTATAATTCTACCAACCGTCACAACAAAACAGCAAATAGCCTAGGTTTGAGCCTAAGTATAGTCTATTTTTACATATCAGGCGCGATAAATGTTGTGAGTTGCCCAAGTAATATTTTTCAAATATCATTATTCAGTTATCGCGTTTCGTATCAATCTACCTGTTTTTTTTTCCCGATCGCGCTGTCACGGTTTGAGCTCCTCGTTAGATCCGATGATAGAATTTTACATCGGTTGGTCGCACGACGATGACTAACGTGCCGTTATGTAACGTGTTGTTATGAAAACTTAGTTGCGACAGGCGCAGCTTCGTGCGCGGGCGCACGGAGCACGGAGCGTTTCGAAGTAAATAGCGCTGTTTACACCGCATTACCGAGATTAGTCGACAATGTAGCGGAGAGCCGATAAAACGCGAGGAACGCGACGCGGCGCCGCTCCTTTTTTGCGCCGCACCGACCGCGCTTGGCAACTCGCAACACGTTGAAAATACACGTGAGTTAGTCGCGCGAGCCGCCCGCGGAAATTATTATCAACGCATACCCACGTCATCGGCATACCATATGCCTCCGACTAAAATCGAGCTGAACAAAAAAAAATTATCGGAGCGCCGAAAGGCCGGATTCTTTGTTTCCGCACGATAGAAATTTTCATTTCCACATATTACTCGGCAAGCCGTGAATTACGCATTCCACACGAACGCTGAGCGTACGCACGTATCGAACCGAGTAATCCTTAAAAAGATACGCGTGTAGGAAGCATTCGTGGACTGGCTAACTTTCGTTTTCGACGAAGCATTCCTCGCATTCGACCGTGGGGGACGCTGACAAAAGACAAACAAAAAAAAAACGAAAAAGAGAGGAGAGAAGAGACGGCACGCTGGAGGAACTCCGGAATAAAAATAAGAACACGGTGGTATACACGTGAAAGCCATTAAGTCGGACGTAACGGTGGGGAAAAAATAGTAGCCCGCAGTCCGATTTAGTGCGCACTAACCGGTTTTTCGTAGTTAACATACTCGAGCGCGCGCGCGCGCGCGCACGCATGCACACATCCGCACGTGTTATCTGAGAATGGTGTGTGCCGCGCACCGCTGATGCAAGAAAGTTATTATCTAACCTTGACGCGACACTCGCCCATGCGGGCCCCCGAATTTCGCGAGCACGTGTCGCAGATACTCCGGAATTTGGTTATCGTTGCGCCGGCAACGGTGACGCACGGCGACCCGAGACGCCCCGCGAGCGAGTCGGTGCATTATTTTTAGTCACGGACGCAATCGCGCAGGGGGGATATATATATATGTATTTTCAGGCGATATCGACGCGTAACGCAAGGCGCGATTAATCGTACGCTCGAGTAATGCCATTAGCCCTGAAAACGTTGCGTTCGAATCCCGCTCGATTAACAGCATGGCGCCGATTAAGTTTTTGTATCGAGTGCGCTTGGCGAACAGGCGTATCAAATGTTATTGCACATTATCAGTGTTTTGCGTTCGTATCAGGATTAACCGCGAGATAAGTTCTAAGAAAAAACCGTTAGATAAACATTAATAAAACGCTTATTAATAATAAAGCGCGAAACAATAACATGGATAACGATATAGTCATATAATATTATTATAGACTTACGAATCGTGCTTGGAGCGTTAACGTTTTACGGCAATATTATAAATATTACAAATTTATACGTATCTCTCGTTAGGTTCATTAATACGAAAGAACAATCAATATCAGCAATTTGCACCTGTCTATATTAAGAGTTTCGTATTAAGAGATTTAACGTCTAAGCCACGGTGAAAAACATCTGGTCTAGCTCGGGCACGGCGCTGTCGAATTAATTGGCATCGTAAAATGCGCGATTTATGCGTTGCGGCATTCAGCGGTGTGGGACCTGATCTAACATTGTTGCGCAAACAACAGGCGTCATATACGGCGCTCGGCGCCGGACGGAGCGGATAAAGTTTTCGTAACCGAACACCGACTCGATAGACAGTGTATCGAGTCCCGGTCGGTCGCACAGAGACGGATTACGTTTCTAGGAAGTGTTCCACACTCGACACCTTCCCTCGCTTCTCCGCGCGCGTGAATGACACGCCGCGCCGTCGAGGCGTAAAGAGGATCCTGGGCAGCCGCGTATCACTTCGCCGCGTGTATATCCCGCAACCTGTCTTTTATTCGCCTTATTCCCGCGCGCCACGGCGACGACTCGATTTGTTACGTCGGCGACCGAGCCGGTTAGTCAGCGTTTCCGCGAATCGCGCCGTCCGTTCGCGGTAATATCACGTTGCGCCGATCGCAGGCAGGCAAGTGTTCCCGCTTTGCTGAAAATAGCAGCGAGCGGGAACGTGCGCGCGCACGCGCGCGTCTAGCACTCGCGCCAAACAACCGTATCTCTCTCTTTATTTTTTTTCCGCGCAGACATGTGTGCGGCCGCGATAATGATTATTATTGACGAACGACCGATCGGCCGCACACTCGTGCGCGCCATCAGGAATCATATAAACGGATCCTGTTGCGCTGTGTCGAAGAAACTCGACGGGACTCGACACGTATTTTGCACATTTGCGAAGATACGCGCTTCGTGTACGCGCGCACTGCCGCGATTATGCAAACCCGTCACGTTTATCGCCAACCGCTCGACACACGAACCTGACCTATCTTAATACATCGACCGATACCATTTCTCCGATTTGTTATCGCGGATTAACGCGCTCGATACGCAAGTGCCCGTGGATAACTGATCGGAGCCCAACGGAGCGTGAGGGGCTCGCCCTTCGTCAAACGATCCGGAACCGCAAATTTTTCTCGTTTTTTTTCTTTCTTCTCCCCGGGAGTTGACGCCACTGCCAGAACATCGATGATATCACCGGGAATGTATATAGCGATAGGTGCAACGGGGAAAACCGCGGCAGTTGCAATGGAATATCGTGCAACTTATTTCCGGTGACTTACGTCAGCGCACTTTATCGAGTGCCTGTGACCTAGGTCGTGATACCTACTCTATGAGGGAGAAAATTTTAGCTTAGGCACCGCACGGATGGTAACAGAATCTATTTTGGGGAGATACAAGCCTAAAATAAAGTAAAATCTAAAGCTTTCTGATTCTGATAATTCTGTTATACATTAATATAGATTTTTATAAAATGTTATAAAATGTAAACTTGGCATTGACAAAAAATTTAATTAATATTATTATCAATTTATATCAAAGTTTTATTAATTCCCCCCCCCCCCCCGTCTTCAGATCTTCAGATAATTATCCTTTGTAAAATAATGTCTTCCTTTTAGCTAGAGTTAGAAACTGCTAGTGCAGTTTCTGACATCGCTATCAAGGGTACAAATTGTATACAAGTTCAAGGATATATAAAATTAACGATCTAAAACCGTTATACATATTAGATGGGGTTTGAGTCATAAAAATTTAGTGACGCATATTGAAAATTGATAGAATATTTTTATAGAAACAGGAAACTTCTATTAGATCATCAAATTTAGATTTATACAGATATATTATTAATGTATTTTTCTACATTTATCTCACTTTGTCGCGTTGTGACAGATTCGATGATCCATGTTTGCCTGAATGCAGCCACAGCCATAAAATTGCGAATTTTCTGTTTAAATTTTAAAACGCGCGAAAAACAAGGTTAACTTTTTATTATTATAGCTTGTCTTCCATTTATATCCATGATCTCTGTATATTTGTGTGAAATCTGGAACGTATGTAATTCGCTGGCTTGTATATGTGTCGTAACTAAAAATATTCTCGAATCCAAATACATAACTTAGTAACAGATGATCGCCTGATATTATTTTTATCTCATACAACTGTATAAAAGAAGTCTTTGTTATCGCTAACTGAGTGTTATATTCGAGGATAAGTGCAGAGTATGAGTACGTGACTTTGTCTACAAACAAGATAGAGATTGAAATGCTATCATTTCAAGTGTTTATCGATAGATACTCGGGCAACTTAATTAGACCACCACAGCAAGAAAATATCTCCTGTTCAAGCAAAATTGTATTTTTCATATAACAGGAAGCGGCTCTATATTTCAAATTCGGTCCAATTCCTTCCCAGCATCGCACCGGTAATTTAATGGAAAGGCGATAGTTTCGGAGCAATCTGTACAGGCATTTTTCCAAGTAGGCGTCATCTTGTTTACCACGCGCTTACCAGCCGTTATTTACGAGCGTAAAGTTCTAAAAAAAGGCGAAAATGACAGAAGCGAAAGTAAAACTGAGCGAAGCATAGAGTTGTGTGGCTCGATGATATTTTTTTTTTGCTAGAGGTTTTATCGCATTTTTGCGCAGTTAGGCGATAACGTGCTCGCGAGATGCCCTTCCGTCACCGGCATCTCACACGTACACTCACATGTATACACACACGTATGTGCATTACTGATGCGCGATATACACATCAGCCAATGGTCGCGCGAATGAAACTAAGCGCCACTGGGCGTGTCGCAAATAACATACTCATAGTCATGATACATTCGCGTGCACATGTGTGAGTGCATTTTTTTGTGGACACCGAGCGTGTGTATGTCTGCGTGTGTGTGAATCGGACCGTGTTACTCGTGCCGGAATGCAGAGCCACGCGGTAAATAAAGACCTCGCGCGACCGCGAAGAAGCTAACCCGATAAGACTTCGCCGAAGATCTCCAAGGATGGAGATAAATTCTGCGAACTCGTTAATATTCAAGAGCCGAGCGGGATAAAATTATACTTATTTTCCTGACAAGCGAGTAAACCGAGCATCGTTGATTCACAGTGTTAAGACGGGAAAGATTAATGCGTCATTTATGTACGGATTGTTCGGTAAAGAAAATTTGATTGTAAGAGATGTAATAGAAATGTAATTTTAAAAAACTCTTAATCACTCAATCGAGAAGTATAATTTAAAGCGTGAAAATACCTGCTAAAGAAATATGAAGAAAAAAATCCTATATGTTACCTTATTATCAGCTTTATTAAAGTAACGGCATGATTAAATCTCTGCTTATAAAACTTGTGCAATAAGCTCCCGAAGTAAAAATCAAGAGTTTTTTCAGTATTATAATTCTGGGAATTACATGACATATAAAAAGCTCGCATATATGCATTTGCTAATGTTGCATAATATTCTAAATCAGTCAATCTCATTTTCATAAATAAGATAAGTTCCTTTTTTAGATTTCTCTAATTAAAACGTTTTGACGTTGCTTTTGATTATAAAAATATTTCTTTTCTTTTTTTCTGCTAGAATAAAATTGTAATGTTTCGAGTAAAAAGTTGGTTGCCTATAATCCGTGAAATCTACCTGCGGCACAAAACGTACCCCATTCAGCCGGCAAACTCGTGCGCGGATTGACGAGGTGTTTCGAATTACCGAGATCAAAGCACGCGCAAACTTTGTTGTCAACGCGAGAGGGAGGAATGGAACGGGCCACGCGAATGGTTATCAGTAAGCCGAAAGCGTCCATAAGGGATTGTCGGGTAATGAGATAGCGTCAGCGAGGAGAGGATCGAACGTGTATAGATTCGGTGTCTTGCGTCCCCGCGATGTCCTTGAGCGGCGCGGATGAGACTCCTGAATTCGCTTCACGAATTACTTACGAAGCACGTGAGGATCTTGCTAAAGACGGAGGCTAGCCAGCTGCCACGTGCAATTTCTACGGACAACGACGACGATGATGACGACGACGAAGACGACGAACATCGCGCCTCTTGTACGTGCCCCGTCTACGTGGCACGATGAAAAGGAATCTTTTGCAGCTCACACGACTTAAATCCCCCTAAAGCGGGTCGCAGGTGTGCGTTAATGAGTCGGGCAACGATAATGGAAACGACGGTACGGCTAAGCACACACAATGGACCGTCCGACCGACCGACCGGTCCCCGCTGCTTGTGGTTCTCTCCAGCCAGTCGATGTCGCGTGAAAATTTGTACAGGCTGCTTCTTTAGCACTTAACCCATCCTAAGAAACTTACTTTACGCGAACAAGGTAAACGTATTCTCGATGCCGCGAGTTTCTTTCCCACATATGGGCGCTCTGTCACGATAACCAAGAACAAGAAAAGAAATATGGCACATATCTCCGAAATACTAAAGACAGAGACCGGTAATGCAAAATAAAGAAATAAACGTCGTACATTTTTCAAAAACGTGCAGTTAAGTCTGTACCGCCATTCCTTTAACGCTCGTCCTATCTGAAGGCGCCCATCTTAAATGTATTCAGAATGCAATTTTGTTTTTGTGGTCTTTTTATTTCTTCAGCTGCTATTAACCGAAACTGGTTTTTAAATATGACTTCACGTTACATAAACACGCCCGATCACACACGCGTTATTTTTATAGAATATAAATATAATATACGACTTTTTTTGCCCAAGATAAAGGCTCGTATTCTCGGCTCACTTTTATCGATAAAAGCGCGCTTTTATTTCTGAAATGCTATAGTATATGTAACGTGAACCATATTAAGCATCTCAGAAATAAAAGCGTGCTTTTATCAATAAAAGTGAGCTGAGAATACGGGCGAAAAAATCTTCATATAAAATAATTTCTGTGCTAAAAAAAGACACTGGGATACAAGACCAGAACCAAAAGAATCGGGGACCGGTTCTTCCGGCGCGATGCGATTTCCGTCTATTAATAGACGGCATAAACACAGCAGAACGACGATACGAGGATGCTCGCGCGGCGAAGAAAAACAAGCTTCACGGATGACAGCCACGAGAAGACATTGATGGCCGCCGGTTGTCGGTTACGTGCGTCGAATCATGATGCAGAATCCCCCCCGGTGCATTCGTCCGCGAGAGTGCCTGCATGTTCCCGATTTAATTGTATGCTAATGCCGCGCGTTCGATCTGAGCGTGAAAGCAGTAGCCGCTATGCCGAGCTTCGCAACGTTCGTTAATTAAAACGAGGACGATCGAGAGGCGGGGACTCTCGATTTGCGAGTTGTTGTCGCGTCTAATCTAGGCAAGATATTCATTAATTCGCGTTACAAAGGCTCTCTCTCATCGCGAAGGATATCGAGAATCAATCCTGTCGACTATCGAAAACATTTTACACGCGAATTACATTAGGCGATATTAATTTGTATTTTAAACGCGCATAAACGTCTTTCATCACCGGGAGCAGATGTAAGATATCGGAATTATACCAAGATATTCAGTTCGCTATTATACCGCGGCGACGCGGCAGTAACATGTGCCTACAAGTTTCGAACAAGTTCGATATCAGCCGTAACATTTTTCCTTCTCTTTTTTTGTTGCCAAATCGCTCCGTCTTACCCACACGATATATCGTCGCGTGATCTTGTGTGTTGTGTGTACATAAAACCATCTCTCGCGGCTATCGAATTATCGAAGCTAGAATATCTCAGCTGTGATATCGGGAGTAAACGTCGCGCAAAGTATTGACTAGAACTGTTTATATACTATGGAGGGTGAGAAGGGAAAAGATCCGTCAAACGTATGTCCGCAAACATAGCGAACCAACTGCTCTCCAATCTCCCTCTCGCTCCTCGCTGTGTTTCGTTAAATCCCGTCCGGGATGCCGAAGCGAGGCTTTTGTCGCCGACACGAGCCGTCTTTGAGGGTCAATGTCAACGGCACACTGTCGATAGCGAGAGCCTGGTTGGACGATGCCTGAAAGGGTGCGATTTCGAGTGTCATGTTCAGGAACGCGCGCTCTCGTCCCTCCTCCCCTTCCTCCCGCCCCCTCGAAAGAGACCGTCGCTGGATTGTTGCATTGCTTTGTGCGAGTTGTGCGACGCGTACTCGACTGACTCGTCACCGAAAATGTCACCGGGGTGAATCGAGGGAGAAAAGCGGACGCGACAATCGTGGGAGACTGCGTTCGTGGTGGTGCAGCTAGTTAGTTACGCAAAGCAGAAATCGTCGGTGCTTGTGTACAAGGTTATCAGTTAATAAACCTGACATTTGATTACGAGAATAAAAAATATATCGCTTTACGTGGCGGATCTTATATAATGTAATTTACAATAAAATTTATGATTATAAGGCTATATATATTTCTGTAAATCGAATTTCAGCTTGAAATTTTGTGATTTGATCTTACGACAGTCGAAATCGCAGGAATTCGTTCACTTATTGTTAGATTTGGCCAGATTAAGAAAATGATATTACGAATACCCGTAGCCGAGTATCGATGGTAGTTGCAGTTGGAAAGAGAATCGGAGCGACGTCGAGAACGAGAGCCATCCAATAAACCGAAATAGAGTCGGCGGATAAGAAGCTTTTTTCTCCTCGCCAGGACACGTACGCGCGTGAGAAAAAGGAAGTCGAACGATCGTGTAAGGAGGTCCTTGTAAGCGGACTTATCCCCGACGCGATAACAGACCCCCCGAATGAATCTCGCCAAAGAGAGAGGATTACCTGAGAACTC
Source organism: Temnothorax curvispinosus (assembly GCF_003070985.1). Taxonomy (NCBI): domain Eukaryota; kingdom Metazoa; phylum Arthropoda; class Insecta; order Hymenoptera; family Formicidae; genus Temnothorax; species Temnothorax curvispinosus. The sequence continues at coordinate 140,571 of NW_020216915.1, read as the reverse complement.
TAAAGGTTAATCCCCCCCCCTCTCGACTCGCCACACAGTTATACAGCGCAGGGAACTCTCGAGGATTATATGCTCACGTGCTCCAGAAAGCACGAATTCCCGCCAGATTTTCAAGAGGCAGAGACACAAGCGGACTCTAAGCTCCGTAGTCACATTTCATTTCGAATGTCTGAAATTTTCATTAGTTTGCACCTCTTTCCGAGCGGATATCATTGAGAATAATGTAGATTGTGAAGCCTTAACAGACTAATTACGGAATTTTTTAATTGAAATATTTCAAATTTATATTTTAATTATTTGCTGTCAAAAACTTTGAAATTTTCTGTTCGACGAATTACTCTTTCATTATGCATTATGCTCTTTCATTAATTTAAAAAAAATGCACGCTAAAGTGCACGTTGTGATAAACTACTCTGAGATATTCTTATAAATATAGTATATGTATACATATATATATATATAGAATATATCGAGTATGTTATCAAGTGCAAACATTGCTCTCAACTTAATCTTTATTACGCACGCGATGAACATGTAACTGAACATTTACACATTTGTCTAATAATATATTAGATTTTAGAAGAAATATAGCATGTTAGATTATAACAATAGAAACAAGAGAAAAAGAAAGCAAGAGATATCATTATCACAATTAATTCTAGCTGGTAAATTTTTCTCTCGGTTGTTTTTCTCGGCGCGCGTACTTGGAAAATACATTCGAGCCGCGGTAGGCCATAATTATTTAACAAATTATTGCGAAACGTATTATCAGGCATCAAATATAAACAATGAAGCACGCGAGGCGCTTCATATCACATATCCATATGTTATGGTACATGCCGTAGACGAGAGATAAAGAGATGAGAGAGAGAAGAGAAGAGGAGGGAGAAACGTTTTCGCTATAATTAAATGTGGCTGGTAAAAGTTTCCCCTATTTTCCGAGGCGCATACCCACAAATTGCATGCGAGCGCCAAACAAGTGTATCGTGCACGCGAGGAAAATGCGAGTTGCGTCTTTCTCTCTCCCTCTCTCTTCTTCTCGAGCAAAGCGAACACGACGTTAACAAACCAATTAGCAATAAACCACCTCCGGGCCTGTAATAATTTACACACTCTCGTGCGTAGAATATACACGTACGAATGCGAGAGGAGGTGCGGCGGCGAATCTTTCTCGTCTGGTTCTCCTCGTCCTCCTTAACTCTCGCCTTCGAGGAATCCGATGAAACGGACGGCAGGGCGAGAGAAACGGAAGACACGGCGGAGAGGGGAGGAAGATGAGGGCGCGGGCGGCCAAAGATAACGGGATCGCGTAAATAAGGATCCGGGCGCTGCCAGGACGAACTGGCAGGCTGCTTGGCTGGCGTTTTAGGCTGGTGATTTAGCCGGCGGGTCGTTGCAGGAACGCGATACAACCGATCGAACGTATTTGAAAGAATACCTCTTTGTCGTAGCCTCCGCATTTCGAAAAAAGGATATATAAAGAAATCGCAAGAAAACACAGATGGAGAGGGAGTGGAGAAAGAGGGAGCGCAAGATTGAGATTTAACCGGAGTCGGGAGTGGTTCCTGCGGGAGAACTTCTTCGCGCCATCGAAGAAGCTTTTGGAATATAGATCGTCTGCTTCCCCTCCCGGGGAAACGGAAGTGACGTGTTCGTTGCTTCCGACGCAATATATTCCGCTGCGATTGTTAGAAGTGGCGACACGTGAATCTGTATTCGTCCGGGGATTCCCCGGTTCAATTAGCATGTATGAGATACTTGCGCGATTGATGTTATTTTCGTTTTACGACAATTTAGCAATTTGAATCGACTTCATAAATTAAGATCAGTGTCCTGGATTTAAAAGTTCTTAATGTCATTTGCTATATTCTATATGAATTTTGATAAAGGTGATTTCGATATGATTCAATTATCTTTAATAAAGTATAACGCATTGATAAAAATTGATGACCTTTTATAATCCAATGTAAAGAGTATCTGGACAACATATTTTATATTGAAAAGATTAAAGGCCGTTTCTCTCTGTCTAACTTTTTCTGCAGACTTTAGAAAAATATCATGCTTATTATAACTACTGCGATATTCCTGAGTCAGCGAAACGAAAAGTTTTGACGTTCTTAACGTATTCGATGTTCATATAAGTTAAGATAATAATATCGCAATGTGAGGGCGGCTGCCTTTTGACACATATTCAAAGTATCCTTACTAACTTATGTGAACAGGATATTCTGGCATCGAATTACATATTCCGTAACACGCTCATGTAACGTTATAATACCGCGAAGCCTCTCTCTGTTTCTGTCGAGACAATGAGAGGGTTCGGAGCAATCTTCCATGAGAAATTCGAGCTCGGATCGAGTCACGTGGATCGGCACGAATTATGATCGTCGAAAAAAAAAACCGTTATAACGTTGGGAAGCCTTGCCAACCCAAAAACTATTTCTGTGGGTATCGCTCACAATGCATAAAATATCTACTTGACTTTAATCTATATTCATATTCCCCATTTATCACATTCAATAATAAGCCGTGAGATTATATCTAGTGCGGAACATAATTCAGCTTCATTCTTATATCATATCGATATTAGATTTTCATATTATACTCAGAATTAGATAGACGAATTAGCATTAAATGTTTATCTTCAACTACCACTTTTATTGTAACTATTCTTTGTTCCACCGAAATTTTTCATGTTTAAAATGCTGACGGGTACATTAATGTTCATTTTAATTAAAAATGCATTGTTCATCGCCATAAATATAATTGTACAATTAAGAATAAAGTCATGCGATAATTTTCGGTCAACTAAAAAAAATTCAGCTTGCGTTAACATTACAGTGCAATTGAAGACGTTCTCAAGTCTGACCTCTCTGTCCCTCTTTCGTCCGTTAATTAAGCCGAGGTCGAAAAGTTTCGACAAGCGCGCCTCACAGCGAAACGCAATTTCCTTAATTGCCGCAATTCGGCAAACCGACCGAAAACGCGACACCGTTTCCGCCGAAATGCCGCCCGTCACACGTCGGACAAGCCTAACGTAATTAAACTCGTCCGAGGGATGTAATTTTTAAGTAATCACCGTCCCCCGAAAGTCAAGAGCGCGTAAAACTCTTCCGCCGAGGGATGCGCACGATGGCTATTCGGCTTATTACCTTGAGAACCTTATCGCCTCTGGAATTCTAACAGAAATTTAATTCCCCCCGAGTATAGGCGGGAATACGTTTAACTTCCGTATCTGAGAAACTTTCAAGCACACAAGATCGTAAAATGGCGCAGCATACATATTAATGTTGCTTGAAATACATTTTTTCTCAACGAATTAAATTTAATTAAATTTAACTAAATTTAATTTAATTTAACTACAATGGATAATGTGTATTTTCATGGTAATTATCATATAAGCAAAAAGAGTTGCTTTGCAGCAACTCTTTAAATATTTATGTGTTATCATGAATTTACCTCTGTTTAAATGCATTTCTAAAAAGAAATAAACATGAATTTAATTTAATTCATCGTATTTCGCGCTGTAAAAGAATATATTTTTTTCCACATTTTGCATATGAAACTGATGTCAGCGAGGTCGGGTTGAGTCAGGTTACGCGAAGAAAAAAAACAGGAACTGTGTCGGAAACAATATTATCTTCACTCGCGCAATCGTCGCCGAGTCACGACGCATCGACGACTGCATCTATTGTGCCCAAATATAACTCGGATTTTTCTAACGCGATTTGTATTCATGGCGACCTCATTGCGGGCTTTCAATATGCAAGCGAGCTCGTCGGCGCGATAAAATTTCGCCTTCGCGAAAAACTACGCCGGAACGGTAGGAAACCGCGCGAAGAAACGGACGGAAGAAATACAAAGGTGAGGAAGGAGGACAGAACGGCTCGCCTGCAGTTCATGAATGTTAATGACGTACGAGTAGGCGAGGCGCTATGCTCCTATCTCCCTCTCCCCTTGCCTCCTCCTCGCCCGTTTCCTCCACAATCGTCTCGTACGACCCATACATATTTGCATGAATTTGGCAAACAGCTCGTTACGAATGCGACGAATGCCATATAAGCGTGCGTGCAAACGTGAGCGCGCGCGAGAAACGCCTATGTTTGGGTCAACGTGTGAAGGCCGTTCGGTGCCTTGCAAGTCCGCGAGCTGAATGCGAAACCGAATTAATTTTTGACTCCGTAATTACCGCGCCTTGTCACGAGCCTCCGCTCCGAGAATCGTTGACAGAGTTCATTATTATCCCGACCTTCGTGTCGATTATCTCACACGCCGAAAAAAACATCTAGTATATATTATGTCACTTGTCGAACGTTTCGTTCAACTTCCTCTAATGACAAATATCAATAGCTAGTATCGAGTACTGAAAAATTGTCTGAAAAATTGTTCTGACGAAAGTTCTAAGTCGCGAGTCGTGGAGATGTTTTTTTATCAAAAGAAGTGTCCATTAAATTTCATCTCAGCTTTTTATATTAAAAAATTTTCTCGTCGAGCTGAGATTGTTTAAAGGTGCCAATTCATGAGACGCTGAAAATGAGCGTCAACAAGGTGAACGTGGTGATTTCGCTTTGACGCTAGCGTCAAAGAAATGAAGTTGAATTTGTTTAATATTCAGCGTCGTCGCTGAATCGTCGTTAATCGTCCCAGTACAATCAAACATAGACTTCAAAATACGTAAAATATTAATTATTTTCAAGTAATATCTTCAAGTAATAATATTTTATGGATATATATATATATAAATAAAAGATATTATTTCTGAAGATTTTTACTTGCTAAAAATGAGCGTCGAGCGTTAACGTGAAAAGGCACCTTAACAAAACATGCGCTTTTAATGAACTGCCGTTATTATTAACGCGATACGCTAAGAGAGGGATAAAAGTTTCAACTTCGCGACAGTGACCGCGGGTGCTGGATGTAATGAAGTCTAATCCTTTTATAAACTTGCGTCTTTTATATCTACGTGAAAATAGTGAAGAACACAAACGCGCGGCGCCCTCGCGTTTAACAAAAAGTAATTTCAACTCGCGCCGTATGGAAATTACTTCTTGCGCGCTATCTGCAAGAATAAAGATGGAAAAGAAACTTTTTCCTCTCGCGCAGCGCTTTGTGCACAACTGTCGCTTTGTACTTCGAGGCGGCGACCTTCCGTAATATCGATATTCTCATAATCATTTTCTTCTATTGTTGAGAACTTGTATAAGAAAATATCTCTGAGGAATATTTAATTTCTTCATATACTTCATATTTTATTACACAAAATTGAATACGATATGAAAGCTTGAGATACGTACGGAGAAGAAAATAATAGTAATATCTTTAAGAAAAGCCATGTAACATCGGTATAATATATTAATGATAAATTGCTGAAGCAGTATCGATATTTTCACTTAATTATCGATATTTCGACGAAATATCGATGTTGTCCTGCCGGCTATCGTTAGTGTCGCGCTGCTTTTCTTTAATAATTGGCACATCCAGGAGCCAGCCGGCGTGCCCGGAATGTCTTATTCAGAAAAAAAAAGTGCGACCGATAATAACGCGAGAATCCTGTTGGATTTGATAACGAGACGAGGAGCGAGAGAGTGTATCCCCTCGGAGGGAATTTAATTAAGAGCAACTTCCACCTTTTCAAAAAGAAATGCGCGCGCGAGAGGGAGGAACATCTCGCCCCGTCGTCTTTAAGGCATCCTTGGGGCGTTTCTCGGCCTCAGGGTCGGGGTTCAGGGTCAATCCCCAAACTCGTCGCTCCTCTCTCGATTCCCCTGCGCCCCGTCGGCTTACTTCCACCATTACTTTGCGATTTTTTACAGGAGATGTCGTCTCCGCTGCAGCCGGATGCAATTATGAGCGCAAATGGCGCTTTTTCTTCGAAATATTCGACGTGAAAACTGTAGCATTATATTAAAAATTACATCAGTTTGATTGCATCCCTTGGCTTGTGGAAGATTTGATCTTAATAACATCCTAATTATGTAATTGGTGTATATCGACATACTTCATAAATAAAGTTTGAAATCAAATTTTCGGCCGCGTTCAACAACTAAATGTGAAGCTGCAGCTAAATGAGAATACAAATTTGCGATTTTATTTGAAATTTTTTTAGGGTTCTTTATCTCTGTTTTGTATAAGTGTTTTAATGGCGCTCATTGAAATCGATACGTTTGATATATCGCTGCAAATTGCATGGACGTGATCGCATACAAACGATTATCAGCGTTCGTAACGTGTACACGCGCGATGCGAGCGGGCAATTCGTTTGTGGAACGCAATCGGTGAGTGTTAATCCATACGCGTCCGCTCCAAGCTTGCAATTATAGACAGATTAATCACGATCACGCGCATGCGATCAACAGCCCTGCAATTTGACTACCTCTTCGCCTGCCACTCACTTTCGGATGATGCAAATGGTATAACGGGACTAATTGATCGAAAATTTGAAATGCAAATGTCACGTGCAATATTTCGAATATATAACTTTGGTTAAATTCCTGCGGATGTGACCACAATTAGCGCATATCTGTGTTGAATAAACGTATTCCCCTGTACAAAACCAGAGAATGCCGGAATGAATATAATCGTAAGGCGTAAATGTAGTAATTCCACATAGCAAAGAATTATCTAAAAATTATCGGTCACGCGCTTTTCCGAGAAGTGCAATCCCTTACTCACCTCACTATCCAGATTTAACTGCCACGGCCGCAATTTGAGATACCTTATCGTTATCGTAAACCTAGACCCGTATTCCTGAGAAAGTTTATACAATCTAACGCGCCGCGATATGAATGCACCGTATAAATTTACGATATTATCCCTGTCAATTTTTTCCACAACGCGTTTCATGCGTACTTACAAATTCAATGCACGCTTTGTCGGAGAAACTTCGTAGTATGTGGAACGCGAATGCTCGAAATGGAAAACAAGTACGCGCGAGTGCGCACAGATTAGATCGGAATCAATGGTAAATGTTTATGAAGATTTATTGCAATTTTAATATCTTTGTGTGTTCTCTCATTTCTTTCTTTTATTCTTTCAAAGAATCCTATTAAATCGGTATTAAATCAATTTCGAAGGATTAATCCTCCTCTAACAGCGATTTCTCTATACTTATATACAGTAACTCGCTCTCAGATTCAAGCTATTAGAACCCAACGATTCTCTTAATAGTTCTGCGAGCGTACATGCATCTCCGTAATGTCTAGATATGTCGAGCAACGGCAAAGGAGAAAAGCGAAATAAAGATAAAATTTATAAGCCCGCAAAAAATTGTCCGGTACGCCCTCCCAATAAATATTAACGCATGAAAGATGTCGCACGAGAAAAAAAATTCGCGGCATGTTTTTCCGAGGGTATAGTGAACATCTACGAATGGCCGTGAATGGAGCGTTTCGCGATTTATTCCCAGTTAAAATCCGAGCCCTCGGTGAGCTCGTCGCGCGCCACAGCAACAGCGGAAATTTATAGATCCGCACGCTGGTCTCTTCCAAAGACGTCCGTAACAGTCGCGACGAAGAGAGGAGGCGAACGAAAGTTCGCAAAAAGGAGAGGAAAAAAGAGGGGAAATCGCTATCATACGCGCGGCATAAACGGACGCAACGTTCCCGAGAATAACCGCCCTGTTGCTATATTGCGCGATGAACGGAAGGGGCGGTGGTTTTCACGCCCCTCTCCCTCGCGGTGCGTTTAACACGTAACGATCCTCAGAATTCGTGATCAACATCCGCACCGTCCGCGATATCGTATCGTGGCTCTCGGGTCGAGATTCATGCTACGGCCACCACCCACAAGATTCAGAATAAAGGTGAGCTCATAGTTGCACGGAACTACTACGTAACACTAACAATAAGAATCTCGAGTGTTCTGTGCACGTTCGTAGGTGTGAATTAATTCTTCAGCTTCATTCGCATCTTCTCCTTTTAATCGTAGAATGTAAAACGCGGTGAATGTGTCAGGAGGACAGAGAGTCCGGAACAAAGGAAATTCGTGCGGAAAATTCGCGGCCTCGATAAGTTTTACGTCTCAGCACTAACGACGTAATTATATTGGAAATAAGAGCGTTAAATGCCAGAACAGCACTGACACTATTATTTACTTTCGTATTATCTACTTTCCTGTTTCAAAGTGTGAGCAAACGAAACTTAAAATAGGCGAAGTCATTGCTTAAGAAATTCAATAAGATAATAAAATGTACAATAAAATAATCTAAAAATATCTATTACATTATATCTAAAAGACTAATTATCGTCTATTTCAGTTGCCTTATAAAAATCATAACAGAATCAAGTTATTTTTCTAGAGAAAATCCTCTGCCAAGCAATGTCGCAAAAAATCGAAAATCTAAAAAAAGAAATAATTGCAAACCTTTGGAAATGTGTTAATCGAAACTGGAGCACAGATAGATAAGCCTTAAAGAGAGGCGCGAAAAAGTAACAGACATCGGTCGAGATATCAAAAGAACAAGCAATATTTGATCGTAACACAGAAGTTAACCGAGATTTTTTCGATGTTGCGCGAAAAGCTGCACAGGCAACCGGGTGCAGGTTTTTAGCAGCATCCTCTCGACGCTCTCTACCTCTTTAAATCGTAGTGGCGTGATTCCATGCCGTTGGCCTTGGGAGCTGCTAGAGCGTTCAGACTCCTCCTCGCTCGGTGGCCCTGAGAAGGTGGCCACGGTCAAGGTTACGAGCATCCTCCCTCCACCCCTCCCCTCTTTCGTCTTCTTCTCCCTCTTTTCCAACGTTAGCAATCGCTTTGTGCATACGTGCACGCATCACACACGCACGCACAAACGTACACACAACAAGCTTCAACGGGTCCCAGCCGCCCTACTCGTGCGTGAGCGGCCTAAACTCGCCGTTGCATCTTGGTACATGTGCACCCGCCTCAAGGGTACCGCCCGATCGCGCCCGAAACGAAAACGAAACCGAGAATGCGGAGAGGGTCTGAAGATCTTGCTAGCCGTTGTGTTCGAAAAAACTTAAATGCATTCAAACGATATAAGATATAATGCTTTCAATAATTATAATGCATTTATCCTTGTTATAAATTCAAAAGAGTCCTAACAATATAGAATTAGCATTAACTTTAGATTTACATATTATAGACTTTATTGTTTTTTCGAGCTTAAAAACAGCGAACGAATCTGAAATGACAATTTTATAAAATAAAAAATTATCGACTCAAAGAATTAAAGAACTGCAATTATAGCTTTCTCAAAAAAGAGAAAACGTTTTTCAATTATATCCCGCGTTATTTATCACGCTTTCTTATCTGCGAATTATCTTGCGAAGCGGCGCTTAGCAAGATAAATCCGCGTTCATCACGAGCGAGCTCTCAATCGAGCAAATAGACAGCGTAGGTCAGAAGTCTGGAAAAATTCGGCGTCGTAGAACGCGGCGAAGCATCAGGGCCCAGGAGGGTTCCCGACCCGTCGAACTGGAGGAGGTACACATAAACAGAAATAGGACAGGTTTCCAAGGCTGCATCTATATATAGGATGCACACATGCATGCGCGCACACACACAGAGGCGCGAAGAGCGCGCGCGTGTACTATGGGTGGAGCGCTGTCGTAATCGTCGTGGTGGCTCTCTCGCTCCCGCTGCCCTTCGTCTTCTCGCTCTCTCACCGGAGGTCTAGAGCAACCTAATACGCGTGCACGGAGGCACGTACGCACGTAGCGCGGCAACACCATGCCCGACATCGCTCTATGGAGAGCGACCTACGCGCGACGAGAAAACAGACCAGCGGCGTTCATTCATGCCCTCTCGAACGCGCGCCCGGAGAGTTGCTTTTACGACACGCGGACGCGAACGACGACTCGCCTGCGTTTCCTCCCTCCGACGACACTCGCTCTTTTTATTTCCCTCGTGCAAAATACACACCGCCGAAATATAAATCGTCCCGTCAACGGAAAGAAAAACATGTATTACGATTTTTAACTGTGTTGCGTCTCGCGTGCGTATGTGTGACGTCAAAAGCAGTCAAAATACAATCTATGTTTAAAATCTTACGAACACTAGTCTTGTGGATCGACTCGGAATTGGCGCACGTTCTCTTTCGATACAAACCGCTATCGCGAACTGAACAAAGAAACTGCTAGATAATCGCGGTATACAATATGGAACGTCATAAAATTTTAATAAAGGCACGCCAGTCGTCCGAACAATTTGCTGAGTTTATGACGCTCCTCGGCAGTGCAACGTCTTAAAAGTTTTTCGCTTAAGTTTGTCAAATTTAAGATTTCAGTACAAAAAAGCGCGCAAGATTAATATTAACGTAATATAGACGCAAGCTCTTGTCCAAAGAAGCAAAGTTCCGATTAGTTTCGAACATTCTTTAAACTCTGATTTTTTTAAACTTTCTACCCTGTAATAAGATCCTTTCTTTGAGACGCTCTTAAAAAATGCCACGGAGCCGCGCCGCATATTTCAGAACTTCAATGAGTGCGTGAACCGGTTCCACGGCTCTTTTGCGAAACCAGCAGGCAATGATTAATATTAAAAATCAGTAGAGCGAATTAACCAGCGGTTGGGACCTCTATCGAATTTGCGATGTTCGGCGCGTCGTTTCTGTCCCCTCTGCCTCTCCCGAAAAGTCCCCGGTGTCGAATTTCACGAGGCGGCGAATCAGAATCGATTCGTCTCTATGAGAAACCGAATGTCATTTGCCGTTTCGTGATTTCGCAAGATGTTTTAACGCAAATTCAAATGTTCGCGATGTGCATGACGATGTTGAACATCAACAATCATACATCAACAACCAGTTTCGGCAGGACGCTCCTTTAACCCTCCCCCCCTTCTTTTCATCTCGTTAAAGGCTTCCGCCTAGTCCCGAGAACCAAACACATCTTCCGAGAATCTTCTTCGCCATCATTTGGGCACCATCTGCCGCGACAGAAATCGCGCGGTGCGCTTTTATCTAAATATTTGGAGACCATAAAACGCGGCGAGCGACAAACTCATAAAAGAAACGGCTGGATTAACTGCGGTTCGGTGGGACGCGATTATGTAAGAAAGAACCAAGTAGCAAGTCTCGAAACCGAAACCAATTTTACCTGATATGTTTTCGTGTGTGTATGTGTGTGTGAGGCGAAATTTATTCTCGTGGGCCGCGCTTAGAACGATATAACCGTGCAAATTTAAAACAGAAGATATTCTGGATTTTCTGAATTTCGTGATTTATATAGGAGTTGTCGTAACAAACTTGCCCCTCCATAAAAAAAAATAACGTTGAATATTCACAAGAGGAAATACTTCGGTTCTTAGCCACGCCCAGTTTTTACGTCATATAAGCATTAAAATATCGCGAGCGGTCTTTTCTTTTTGCATATACATTCTTTACATTCCAATCTGTCCGTATGTGGCTTCTCAGTTTTTGTATTTTTTTTCACAAATCCACACATCAAAAGGCTTCGTCGGCGTCTTCACGGTTTTCATTCTCACGCGTCTGCTTTAAGGTGTCGTCTTTCCCCGGAAGACACACCCACACAACGACACGCGACGAAGGTCTCGACGGGAAAACGACTCCCGCGCGCCCGCGACGCGACGCGTTCCTTCTCATCTATCATTCTTATCCGAAGATTCGGCCTTTCTTTCCTTAGCGAGATCCCATTCGAGGGATTTGCGTGAAAAGAGCACGATGCATCGTTTCTATCTCACAATGCGCACAGTCTTAGTCGAAAAATATTCAGAGAGCCTTTGTTCGCAATCCTATACCAACAATCTCTAATAGTCAATTGCGAGAACGAATTGAAATATCAGACAGGTACGTTTCCAAAATTTACAAGAATTCGTATTTAAGCGACAAGGTCTTTCTACAAAAACAATTCATCTTCGCGTGTTTTGTTGTGAAGAGAAATTATTGGGCAAGTAAACGCGTTAAGAACGTAAAAATAAATTGCTCTCGTCGATGCCACAGTGAAGATAATGACGGTATACGTTTGAACAAAGTGCGTTATAATTCTGCGATTGATTCCTCCCCTTCTCACCCTTGGATGTTATCAGCTAATTAGCTAATAGAACGATAGAGGAAATTACTCACCTCGCGCGATCGCTGAAAAAGTCGACTTTACTTTTCTTCTTCATGATTGCCTGCGGCTGGTGAAGAGGGCTGACGCTGGGCTCGCTGGTGGCCGGCGGCGAGCTGGAGCCGGTGCTGGACGACAAGGAGCCGGCTCTGCCGCGACCGGACTCGATCATCTGGGCCTCGCTGGTGCCGCGGCCGTTCGCGGCGACGACGTGGTTGCCGTGATTGGGCGGGCCGGCCGACACTGCCAGGCTCGGCCGGGTGTTCTGACGGTTACGTCGCTTCTTCTTCTTCGCCTCGTTCTCGTCGGGGCGATTGCCCGGGACGTTGCCGAGGCCGGGCGGCATCCAGTCGAGGTCCTTCTTCAGGTGGCCGCGGCCGCAGCGGCAGCCGCACGCCTTGAACGCGAGATCGTAGCCCTTCTTCGTCCAGAGATTCTGGTGACGCTGACGCTCGGACCAGCTGCGGGCGCGGCCGCAGCTCTTCAGGTACGTAAGTACCGTCTGCTCCCAGGCGTCGAAGCACTCGCGATGCATGAACTGGCCGACCGGGCAGTTGTCGTTGTTGCAGGTGACCTTGACCGCGTCGTGCAGGGCGTTTAGGCGGATGAGGGTGTCGCCGCGCAGGCACTCGCCGGTCGGAGTGCAGCAGCGCGTCGTCTGGCTCGGGCCTAGCAGGTTGTCCATGGGATCGTTGGTGCCAATGCCACCGCCACCGCCGCCCCCGCCTCCGTTCTCCAGGAGGCCGAGGCCGCCGCCGCCGCCACCGCCGCCGTGGCCGCCGTTGGCGTGACGCCGCGGTGCCATATAGATCGCCCTAGAGACTCGACTCGACGTCAAGGTCGGCTGTTCTCTTCCGCTAAGTCGCTCTTCCTCGACGGGTGACGTTGTTCTCGCGATACGCTCGAGAGTCGCGCGGATGATGTCGACGCGGCAGGGAACGCGCGCTTCGTTATGGCCACACACGTTACAGTCTGCCTTTTCTACTTCTTCATCTCCGGCCGGCACACCTCACGCGCGATAGATATACAGATGCGGCGACGAGGGGGCGTGAGATCGAGCGACAGAGCAACCGGTTCGCTCGACTCGGCGATATCAAGGCGCCGCCTCGCCGAAGAGTCAGGGTCCATTCGTTTTCGCGTCGCGTGTCACAACGGGAATCGCCGCGGCCGGTCGCGCGATCGGCAACACACCGCGCGTAAACACCGCTCGGAACACGGGCTGACGTTCCTCGGCGTTTCCGTCGACGCGCTGGCGCATCGGAGTCAAGGTCAGCGGGATAAGACCGCGACGCGACACGACGCGCCGCGGAGAAGAGAAAAATAAAAGAAGTCTCGGTACTGAATCCACAAAAAACGGTGCACCCGCGATCTTCGTCCTTCCGCGTCTTCGCTCCTTCGTTCACCGTCGACGAGTCGGAACACAACAAGCGCGATGTCGCTCCTGCGCGCGCGAGACGACGAGTGCCTCTCGAATGTCAGGGTCAACCGGCGCCGGTACGTACCGCGCCGTCCGCGCCGCCCCGGTGTGCAACGCAATTTCCGATGGTGAGCGCGAGGGAGCGCGCGCGCGCGCGCGCGTACACACGTCGCCGGTCGCGTTTCACGCCGGAACCGCCGCCGACGATTTAAATCGACACACTTTTAACGATTGATACGCGAATTAACGTGGTTTTTACAGTCTGCGATGTCGCACGTCGTCACCGAGGCCGCCTCACTCCACCTCCTCCTACGCCTCCTCTTCCGAAACCCTTTTCCCGTTCGTCTTCCTTCTCTTTCTGCCTCTCTTTCTCTCTCTCTCTCTCCCGTAGACGAGACGGACGAGCCCACAGACGACGCCACGAAAAACGCTCGCTCACACGTAGGGTGCACCAGTCACACTGAGAGAAGCCGGCGACGACAGCGTGCCGGCTGCCGCGGCGCCTAACGCGGGCGAGCGCGAAAGTGAGGCCCCATTGGGTGAAAGCGAAAGCATCATGGTGGGGGTCACGGCTAGCGCGCCAATCGATGCGCGCCGTTGTCGCGTACCTCCGTCGGCCGCGACGCGGCGCACACACCGCCGCACCGCGGCAGCCGCGATAATCGTCTCGTCTCGCTCGCGCCCGCGACGTCGCCCCCTGCTACGCCCGAGTGCCTTCTCTCTCTCGCGCTTTCTCGCTCTCTCTCCTTCTCGCCTTCTCGTCGTAGTGTCTCTCCGTCCGTCGCGCGACCGCCGGGTACCTCGTTGCCGCCGTCTCGCTCATTTCCTTTGGTTTCCTCGCCGCGTCTCTCTCGCGCTCGCGCGCGCCTCGCTGTGTGCACGTATACGCGCGAGCGCGTCGTTTTACTTTTCGAACCCGGCCGGCCGGCAAGCAGGCAAGCAGGCAAGCAGGCAGGCCAGGCAAACGCAGCCCCGCGAATATGATTCGGAGCTACGTGACTTACGTGTGTATGCGTGCGCGTGCACGCTTTCGGCGATACGAGGCGAGTCCCGGACGACTCCAACGAGGAATTGTACGTACGTACGTATGTACATGCGAGGGTAACGCCTGAAACCCGTGCCTCGTATATTCGTTTCTTACCCGAAATCCCGTGCGCGAGCTATGGAATGGAGTAGCTACACTAGCTACGTTCGCGGCGTAGTAGCAATCGGAGTTACGTTTCTCGATCGCGACAAAATTCGTTGTACTCGACGTTACCAGATGCTGACCGTAGCACTGATAAGGTGAATACAAATATACCTTATGTTATTTATATTAATTGTCTATATTAAACACGTATAAATCGTTGCTGCTTTAGATGTAGCCAACTTAAAGTTGCAATAAGTTTTCTAGAGTCAGATATCTGTTACGGAGAAATTTCAATAGTTTTAAGCAAGTATCAAAATATACGTATGACATTATAAGAAATCTATATAAATAATAATATATGGCACTTCATTTTGTAATTTCTCTCGGAATATTTTACTTTAAATACGCTCATTTTAATACTTTAACACGTTCGCAGTTTTTTAACGCCATTATTAATTTTTTATTCTTATCTCAGAAGCCCACCGTCAATTTTATTAAGTATTTCCTGCGAATTTTTTCATAACTGCAATTTTTTTAATTGCAGGTCAGACCAGTATACGTCGAGTTAACTCGCATTTGGCAACGTGTCAGTGTCAAAATCTATCTGCAATGAAGCAAATTTCAATAGTTTAAGTAAGTATAAAAATATACATGCGACATTATAAGAAATCTATATAACATGGCAATTTATTTTGTAATTTCTCTTGGAATATTTTACTCTAGGATAAGCTGACATTTTAATATACTTTAATGCCGAAATCTGTAACTTTTTGCTTAAACATCTCTTCGTTTTTCGAGCAAACGAGCTTATGCACGCGAATTCCTGTTTCATTTCTCTTATCTCGTTCATGTTCTTTTGACATTGGCTTACCTTTCTGTCTCGTGTATATCGCGCAAACAATACTCGCCTAAGAGCTTTAAAGCCCGAATAAAGTGAAAACCGTGACGTGTGCAAAAGGCTCCAAACGTGACAACGCTTCATCCGCGCACCACCAACATACAGCTGGAATATGAAATTCGGTATTCCAGTGAGATTTTACGGTGTTCACATGAAGGAAGCTTATTCCTTGTTTTATAAATATAAAAGTATTTAACGCAATTATATAAATATATAAAAATTTAATGAAGATTCTCGCTCTGAAATTTTGCATCTCTGAAAAGAAAACGTATCGCAATGTCGATATACCGACCGTGTAATTACGGCCTCAAATATAATTGATGGTAGACCGTATTTCGCATTCTTCGTTACATTTTTTTTTTTTTATCATTATTTATGGCAAAGGTAACCGCGTTATTTACATTTATTTACGCGCAAACTCGAACGAATGTACGTAAACGCTCTCGTGATGCTCTCCGCGCCACGGAAAGGGAAGAGAAGGAACGGATGATTCACGACGAACGCGTTAAAGAAAAAAAAGGTACAAGTAATACTTTCCACTTAAGCGTCTGGGGGCTGTTTCTTTTCCCCGTTACGCATCTACGTGCCGTTAAAGCCCGCGAAGCGTACGTCGTAAATTCGCGAAACGCCGCGATCGTGGATATCTACGTAAACGAGATCGTGCCACGGTGCAAAAATGAAGAGCAGCCAATATTGAGGACGTGCATAATCAACCGACAAGTTTAACGAAATGCGCCGTAAAAACGTCTCTGCACGTTTTGCTCCTTACGCGTTAAAAATATTAAGATGTTGCTCTACAGTTATCAAATCCCAACTTTTACCCAAATTATTTTGTATTATAAAGCAGTCTTATTTTTTTGCAGATTTCCATCGCTCTCAAAACTTCTACGGATACGCAGTTTCGGTGCTCGTTGGTCATGACCGAGATACTTATTTACGCGCAGAAAGATTCATCTCGCAGGTAAGTCTCGACAAAATTGTTCCGCACGTTTATCCTGATGAAATTGTTTCCACGGAATCTCGATTTATGCTAATTGGCTAATGTGGCGACTCATATAAGGCGATCGAGATACGATTAGTCAGGTAGGCCAAAAGTCTTTCGATGCAAATTTTATAAAGTTCAGGGCGCCGATCGCGTCACTGCAAACTCGTCTCTTCGAAGACTATTTTTGATGTCCGAATAAAAATATCAACGAGAAAGAATCTCTCGTTGCTATTTTTATTTGATAAAAATGTTTGATAGCTATACAGCTGACGTAAAAGAAGACACGAAAATAGAAACTAAATAAATAAGCGTTTATTGTGTGTATTGATAAAGTATAGTTGTATTCGAGATACCGATGTTATATCTGGTATTTGTCGAGAAATTTATATCTGCAAATACGCTTGTTAAAGCAATTTATCGATGATAAATCGTAGGAGTGTTGTCGTCTGTCATTTCTCGATTTACTCTCGCGAATTCGTGTTATCGCAAGTGTCAGCGAGAGAATTGCACAAACAACGTTCTGATTTAATATGATTTAACATTAAACATTACGCTTATCGCGCAATTCAGTTATCTGTAAGAAAAGCGCCATTAACGGCAGCGATTCTTTTTTCTTCATGTTTATCGTGCCGAATAAAATATTTCTAATCGCGCACACCGGATGCATCAAAGATTTTTCTTTCCGGTGGATATTTTGCTGAGCCTGCTGATATTCCTATCAACATTGAAACGCTAAATAACGATTCTTTTGCGAAATGCTCGATCCTGCTTTCTAAATCATTTTATAAATTATCATAACGTAGATTGAAAATAATAAGAACGTAACTGAAATTAATATCTATACGAGATTTATTTTGATAAAAAATTGTTTTCATAGATAAATTATACTTCTCGTACTATCGCATATTTGATATGATCGTATTGATTTGGCAAGATAGAATATTTAGTGTTCAATGGAGTTGACTATCAAATGAATTATCTATCTATCGATATTTTATCACATTATTACAACTGTGTCAATTAAATTTTGTATAACGCTTATAATCTTAAAATATTTTACTTGTAAAAATTATCTGTTTTCTTTGTTTGAAGCTTTGATTACGAATATACAACTTTTCGTATTTTCACTAACATTTACATTTGCGTCTGTATTTATTTTGCCATAAGATAATTGGAGAATCATACAAAATTTATTCAAACACACAACTCGAAATATCTTTACAAGCATTCACGTGTGTTCAGTCATACGGAAATAAATCGTAAAGAGTCGATTTTGTTTACCTCAGTAAACTTCGCGTGTTTTAGACCGAAACTACGCACATCGAATTGGCTTCAAAAGGACGGCAATGCGAAACGAGATAAATATTAGATTACATTACATAATTTTATCGGTGATCGTAAAGCTGTTAGGAAACTTAAGATTACCCAATTTGTATGCGACATCGGTTCACAAATTGTGGATGTTTGATAAAAATAACGCATGAAGCTTGATGAAGTTTCATACTTCCCTGATACAGTATCGCAAGCATTTTAGAAGATACATGAGCTATTGTGTGAAAATTAGATTAATCTATCGAAAACTAAGAGAATCCAATTCTTGCAATCATCTTTTAAACAATTAATATTTATCTGAAGTTGTTTCAACAGATTAACGTTTCAAAAACGACGCGTTAAATTTTATCATTATGAGTCTAGGCGAAACTCTGTTAAACCTTGTGTTTGACGAATCCATTCGACGCATTATAGAAATTTTTGAGTCGTGAACGCGACAAACAATCGGGATCGTGAACGGGGAATGAATGAATCGGTCGGATCTCGACGACGCGTATTCCGTTCACGCGCGTACTTCCTTCCTTGCGGTAAATACCCAGGTATGACGATAAATAACGAGGCCTGTATATAGTAGATGTCCGTATATCACACTCGAGCACATTGTACGTGATGTCAGAGAGACGAATTTGATTCGCCGGGATTGAGGAGCCCCGCCATTTGTATCGGCTCGTGTAAATATTGTACAAGAACGAGCCGTCGCGGCGTTCGAGCGGCGGGAATTCAGGTCAGTCGGTTCCCGAATCTCGCCGATGCGATGGTTAGGCGCGAGGGAACCAGACCATAGGACCGCTGCCTACGGGGTACCCGAGAAAGGATAATCCACCGTTCTCGAGAGGGCTCCCTATGAAAAAGCTGTTTTGATCGGTTCGGGTTTCTAGGACGGTGATCGTGAATGAGGCTTTAAGCCGGCACATACGACGTTGTACGTCATGGGGTAAAGCGGAACCGAAGGGCGAGTGCAGGCAGACGAGTTTTCGGATGTATAAAGACGAGTCCGGATATACAAAGAACCAGATGTGTCACTGAAAAGAATCACGTAGCCCATCCCCGTTCGCGCATTAAGAAGTACCCAGAGCGCGCTATTAGAAATCCGCCCTTCGAGGGTGAATCGAAAGAAGTGGAACGCGTTCGAGAAAAAAAAATCTAGACAATTGCGAAGGAAAATTCCCCGGTTTTATCGTCGTCGTTCTCCTCGCGGGAATATTTGCGCGATGACGTTCGCGTGAATCGGCGGAAATGGCAAACACGCCACTTCGCATTTAGATTTTTATATTACCGTGTTGCAAAGCGATGAAACACAATAGCAATGTTTATACCTTGTTCTCGTTGCACTCGATCAAAGTTGCCAGTCATAAACGATGCGCGGGAAAATGCATATATACACGAATTAAATGTTTAATTAATTAAATGTCGCTACGTAAAAACGTGTCGTAATTAGGTGAGTGTGCATTGTTGGGCATTTGCGGCGTACAAACGGTAACGGAAACGTCCCGATTCTCGCACGCGCAAATGGTGTTGATTTTGGGCTTACGCGAAGCCCTCGAATTCTCACGAGCATCAAAATTGGACCGCGAGACGAAGGAAGTGGAAGAAGAACGGAACTCGGCTCCTATTATCGAATCCACGATATTGCATTAACATCCATTCTCGTCAGAAACGCAATAAAGCGCGTAATCCAAGTCGTCATTGTTACGCCGCTATGGTGCCGCACGGCACTCATTTTTCACCCCCGGGCGGTACACGCGCGTCCTTAGGGCGCGGAGGGAGTTTTTCCTGGGAGCCTCGCTTGCAGCGGCAGAACGAGCGGCGCTCGGTCGACAGGGTGGCTGGCTCGTGGTGCAGAGGATGAGGGTGGGAGAGTGGCGCCTGGTTAGAGGTTGGAGTTTGAAGGTTAGGGGCACCGGGTTGATCGGGTTGATGGGGCTCCGGAGAGAGAGCGGGGGTGTAGGTCTAGGTTCAGGGGCGGCATTGCCCCGGGTGGGCGTGCACTTTCGGTTTCAGGCTGCGCATGCCCGCTGCAATCGCAGGCCACCAGGGTTTCTCCCCCCTCGGTAGCCTCGGAACCGGCGTCAGGGGTCGCGTATGCGCCCCCTCGTCAAGTTTCTACCCCGCGTAGAAAACCCACCACCACTACCCCCGTTTCCACTGCCGGCGGCGCAGCGGGCTTCACCACCATCATTACTCGTCGATCACCACCACCGCCGTTTCCCGGGCCACCATCGCGTTCTACCGTTTCGGCGTGTCCCCGGCCACGCTTGTACCAACCAGGATTGAAAATTACAGGGCGCGTCACTCGCGGGAAAACCCGATGTTCGAAGACCCGTCCTTCCCGACGTCGCGGCGTCGTTGCTTTGACCCTAAAACTCATCGCGTCTCCACGCGAACGTTCTACTTTTCGAGCAGTCGAGCCCCTTGAAAGTCACCCATCCTGTTCCACCCTCGGTTTCTACGATCGATACCTGCTATCCACTTCATACCTAAATAAGGCATAATTGTTCTCATGTGATGTAACCATGATGCGTCATGATGTACCTACATTGAATGGTCTTTAAACATGCCAGTCGATAGCCACGCCCTCCGAAAATAAGGGCAACGTAGATTCTCTAACATCTCGCTCGGCCATCTTTAAAGAGCTTTGGCTTATAAAATGGCCAAGGTCTCATCAGGCAACAACGTGAAATAGCGTAAAATAATCCAAACGATTTTATTTTTATATTTCTGTTTATATCTACTAGTTTTAAATATCTATACACTTGACTCTTAAATTCTGCAAATCCAACTTCCAATACGAAGTACAGAGTAGGCGGTAATGGACGTATGCGAAGTACAATGTCGCATTTCCTTCGAGCAAGGAAAGCAACTTAGCTAATGTATTTTTATACTCGGACATTTCCTTTTAAAGTACGCAAATGTGTGTCACGTTGACAAAGAATGCCGAACAACCGCGAAAATGCCTGCTCTTGCAGGCATTATTATCTTAGGAAGTATTATTATCTTAACGGGCAGTTAAACGGTTTGTATAAATGGCACGCGCGAAAGCTCACGTACTTCTTGTTATAAAACAAATTTAATTATCTTTTTATGAGCAAATGCAACATCAAGATTCAACGAAAAAATATACTTCATATCGATAATCGCAGCGCAATTTACATCTAATCGTACATCTATCCACGGAATTATTTACGTTAATGTTCTTTGTATTCTCAAGAAGGCACATCATAAGATAAACAGTGGCATTCATCGATACAAACATTTAATAACCAAAGAAATAAATTACGAGCCAAAATGCAAAAGTTGAGTATTAAATAAAATAATGAAAAAATATTCTTATTTGAGTTAAGATTGATAAAAAAATGTGTTTATAATTGTTTGTATGTATCGATAGAAATCGTGATGTTTACCGTAGATATCATCGCGCTATGTGCAATCGGTGATCTATCGACAAGTGACGTTATAGCAACGCTATTACCGCGACGCAAAAATAGAATTTTCTTAAGCGTCTATCTATATGAAGCCGAGTACGTCGACTTGTTCGCGGTAAAGTTGGTTTACGGCCGTCGCTGGCTGGGCGAAGCTATTCATAGCATACCGACATGCAATTGCATAAAGCCAGTGGAAACGTTGACCCTAAAGTGTTACGTAACTCGCGTCTAGTGCCAGCTATCAGCAAAACGATAACGCCGCGGCTCCGATAGCCGGTCTACCGCTGTATATCTATGAGAACGTTTGCGCACAGATCGTCGTATTATTCGCAATCATCCCCCTCATGTCTTATCTCCCGGCAAACCGTCCACCGACTTTCGAAATAGACGTTTAGCCTGGGTGGAAGTTATCGCGAATAAACCTCCCGGTATATCGCGGTATATGTGGGAAAACGGTGCAGTTTCCAAGAAAGTCCTAGCGATAGCGATGCCGCGTCATTCGCAAGAATCATTTCAATCGGTCGAATGTCACAAATTTCAGATAAAAAGCTACGAACTATGGGGATGATAAATATAGTAATTTGATAAGGAATCATACGATGGATTAAGGAGTTTAAGATTTAGGTTTATTATCTTTGATACATCTTTTATATGCCTTCTATAATCTAGTGATGTAATCTTTGCAATTAATCTTTTCAAACACGAATGACGTCAACCGATATGACTACAATGTAGAGCGTAAAATTTCGTTCAGATGATATCTCGGTGCAAAAGAGGAAAGGCTTTGAAATAATATTATTCTTTAATCTACTTGCGTATCTCTCGAAATTATTTGTTAAATGATAGCATTGCACCACGTGCTTTCTCTCGCCAAGAAAACGATTATAAATATCAAACTCAACTTTGTTTGAGCTTTAAATTGACCGCATAAGAAAGGAAGGAAAACCACAGTTTATATATAAACGTTATCTACGTGTATAAAAAGATAGCTTCTCTTTACGTCACTCAGCATATTCTCCTTTACGCCAATACTGACCTTAGAAGAAACCACCAGTCACGAGATAGTTCCAAAATTCGTATCAGTGAACACAAGCGAATACAGTTTCTCGTTCGTGCCGTCATCCCCGAAGGTACTCGGTGTGCCGCGCGTTAATGAGCAAACGCTATCATGGGTTTGTCTAGTTGCGGGATAATCTCGTTTGCGCTTAACAGCGTGTTATGCGAAGTTAGACGGATGATCCTCGAGAACGAGGACGAGCTCGCCTCACGAGCGCAGTTTCCGACCCAAAGCCCTTCGTCGTCGGTTCGACGCCTCCGGCGTGTTTCGTCAACGGACGAAAGTGGGTTACCGCGTCGGAGCACTCTACGGAGATGAACTGAGATTGTCGCGACAAAGACGCGCACGCCCAAGGAGTTCATTGTGTACCATCGGCATCGTCGTCGTGTGCGCACCGATCGGAAGACGCTCGAATAAAAAAGATACGTACATCCAATCTCTAAGCCCTTTTTATAACGCGCATCTGCGAGATCGCGCGCGGCGCGCGTCTCCTCGCCATTCACGCGCCAAAAAACACGCGGAGGGTAAGTGAATCAGGACGCGCGCGCGTCGCCCTTCAATGGCTTAAGTCCTTAAACTGATCTGACGTAAGGATTATCAGCTGTGACGATTTCGCCGAGTACAATGCTCTCCGCTACGCTGAAGAGCCCGTCCCGCGTTTGTCTCGTAGCACGTGCGAAAACATTTACGGATCGCCATCTTCAAATGATTCACGCTGCTTTGAGAATACAATGCGACACGAAGGTGCAGTTTATCAGCATGAGACATCCACTGTAGTATTTCGAATGCACTGAGCGTAAACTAAAAGTCATTTGATCTAGATGATAACTATATGTAGGTAAAGCTATGAGATATTATTTATCTCTAGACGAACGCTTTGAATAAAAAGAATGACTTTGGATTTTCGATTATCATCGATTCTCTGCTTTATATTGTACACTTTTAAAACAGTCCTGGATGGAAAACTTTAGTTATCCATCCGGTAACCGCTTTGGTAGCTTGTTAGTTCCCTTTTTAATTACCCAACTGATGCCAAAATCGGCGGAAATGTCTACCAGTTTTTTTGTTCCGACTATCAAACGATTTCGTTGATATTTATCGAATTTGTGCAATGCAACAGTATCGTGCAACAACGTGTTACGACCGCGTTGTACGCGCGTTAAATGCGCGACGATGATTCACACTCGCACTCTCGCTTTGCCACGTCGCGCTAGCGCGAAGAAAATGCCGCGCGCTTTAATTACAAAGCGAACGGATTTATGTACGCTAACGTCCGTGTATCCCGCCGTGACGCGGATTTAATTACAGTCGCGGCTCCCGCGGCGTACGCGCGCGCGCACCATTAATTAAGAAATTCGGTTACCAGCCGATTTAATCGCATCGAGCGTGTCTCGCAATCTTCCAGAATTCTGACGTTTGTTGCGTCGTCGCGGTAACGATATGTAACTACACGCGTATATAAACGATATGTAAACTTATATATAAATATATAATATATGAACGTACTTTACGTCACCATCTAGTTGCGTTATAGTTACGTTGAAGTTTGTTATTACGTCAAAACGTGTATACATTGCGAATACATCGCTCGGTAATTAATTCCATGAAATTTACTTTGCGTCAAAATTACCGTAAGTTCCGCCGCACTTCGCTTATGACTAATAGAGATTGCTAGAAAACTAGTAGGCCTATAATAATACCAGTAGGTCTACAATAAGAAAATAAACGTGAGTTTTTTTATACAGTCCAAGACTATCTTTGTTGGCCAAGCTGTAAAGAACCCTTGTGTCGGCGCTATCAAAATCTGGATAGCAATATATTGCTTCCATCTGCTTTCGATCTCTTTCGGACGTTTCAGCGTGTGCAGTCGGGCCCGACCGCTTCCGTGCTGTACTCGTATCGCGTGTTCCACGTTTTCTCTGATTTGCCGTCTGTATCCGTATTTCATTGCCCACATTCATCTTGTGAGTGAAGTACAAACCAGTCGCGTATCCCGGATTTTTCAAAGGGAGATACCGGGACCGCGAGAGAAAGAGATCTATCAATTCCTTTTTTTTTTCTCGTCCGCGGCCGGATGCATAAAGAATGAAAGATAAAGGGTGACCTAAGATGTGATCTGAGTGAAACAAATACGTTTTATTCCAGCTTTCTCATATCGATGTGACTTTTCCCATATCGCGTAATATCCATGCAAAATATTCGTTTATCGTTGCACGTACATTCATGCAAAACGATATGTTTATTTCATTTTGCACGAATGTAACTAAATCGTATTATTTGAATTTTTTTATACACTTACGAATATTATATGGTAATATGGTTGTTTTATACATTGTGCATATTTAATGCAAAACGCTACCGCGTATTTTGACTCAAGTCGTGTTTGTCTCGATAAAGACCTCTTAGGCGAGGCTTGTAATTATCGTCGGCGCAGCCGTATCGATCCGTGCAAAATCCGTGAAAACGTGATCAGGGATCTTATCTGCGGGCAGCGCGATGATTTACGATACGTTCGGATATATCCTGGCGTTAACCAGCCGGCCACGACACGAGCTCCGTGCCGCGAAAGAGCCAAGTGTCAGCCGATCACCGATAACGGCGGTCATCAAAGAAGCTTTCTAAGATCGTTCGGAGGGGTCAGAGGGCGGACTATAACGACGTTTTACAGCGTGTCATGGATAGAACGATTCGGTACGGCCCGAAGGACAGAAGGGGGAAAGGAGGGAGATTAAATCTTCGCTCGATTATGCCGTCGAGCACTGGCGGCGGAAACGAAAGGAAAGACATCCTCCTGTCCCTTATTGCGCGAGATTGGATTTGCCGAGATCTCATTTATCGTATTAGCCGTTGCCGTGGAATTCCTCGAACGGACGGCCCGGACCGGAGCCCATCGCCCAGAAAATCGTCTCAATGACTCGTAATTAGAGAATTCGATTCCTCGAACGGTTTATCGGTCCGGTCCTCGACGAAGTTAAATCATCTTCCGGCCAGTTGTTGCGCCCATCGCGCGTCGTGTATTTATTTCCTCGTATACTCGACGCTACGGCATAAAAATATTTGTTCTACACGCACGCGTAGCTTACTCGCTTTCGTGAATTTAAGCACGTACGCATGCCTCTGGCGAGCACAAATATCGGTGAGCGCGTGAGTCATGAGAATAGTTATGTAGGAAACTATTATCCTCTCGAAAGCGTTATCGCGCGGTGGTTCGCATGTATATGTCTGTAATTCTAATTAATCATAGTAAAGCTCTTTATACTCCATTCGAAAGATTGAAATCACGTATCTATTTAATTTTTCAATAATCCATGCTAAGATTGATTGCTTCTTACACGTATTCTATTATTGCATATTGACATTTGTAATCTTCACTTTTTCTATTCATCTACCATTATACCATGGCGTTTATCCTTTTCATTACTCGTATACATATTAATAGGTCGCTTCTTGTTTTGTAATCTCTTACATAATAAAAAAAAGAAGTTAAGTAAAAATCTATGAACAAGTGTGGACCGCGTCGAATGGGAATCGCTGCAATCGCTTCTCCCACGTACATAGCTGACTTTTACGATTAGATATCGAGAAACGCTCAACGACTTGCTCCTAGCTACTAGTGGCGATTAGATAGGACAATAATTGCGGAACAATGACCGCCCGTCGGCCGTTAGCACCGTTGCGTTGTATTGCCGTCAAGAGGTCATTGCAAATTGCCTTCGCGAATCGATACACTGCTCTCGTAACGACACCGTAACGCGTCGATAATTCCCGATATCGAGCAGATACCTGCATATCCCGTAATACTGCCGTTGGATACTGCCACGCGGTGCACTACGTTACAACACAAAACGATACGCGAATCTACTATCAGAAGTAAAATAGAATTTACTGTTTGAAAGTTATTTAAATGTGGAAAATCATGTGTTCACGCTGTTTTAAATGAGAAAACATATCTTTGATCAAATCAAAGATCTCTTCTTAAATCAGAACTTAAATTGACCTCTTCTTCGATGAAGTATTTATTCTGTATATCTCAATGTTGCATTGAATTAAGAAATTTAAAAGCCATTGCGCTGTAACGAAGATGATGGACGACGATAAATAGCGATGCTTAAAATGATTTCGATTGCACAGAGAAAGAAGGAGAGAGATGCACAAATTGCCTCTCACGATATTAACGTTTTATAAGCGAACGAGTTTTGCTCGTAAACGGGCGTGTACTCTTCCACGTGCACGTAATGTCCAATATCGACCAGCGTCGATGGTAGCAGATAATAGATAGAAAAGTGAAGCAGACAGTTACGGTGGAATGACGTGTAATGGTCATTACGTTAATGACCAACCGGAGAGAAAGAAATAAGAGAGAGAGAGAGAGAGAGAGAGAGAGAGAGAGAGTATATCGAGCTTGAGAGCAATAGCGAGTATTACGCGATTATGGATAATCAAATAGATTCCATCATACATGGAAGAATCTACATTTCTCCTTGCTTGTCTCCATAAAAACGTTACATTATGGAAAAATGTTTAACCTAATCGAAACCTGTTATCAGTGCAGTCCACGTTGTTTTTTTAAATGTTTTTTATTGATAAAGAAATATCGAACAAAAAAAGATAACATTGAGTACATCAATAGGCTACTTTCAATGAATGTACTTCAATTACATTTTATTATCCAATTTCATATTTATAACAATAACGTAGAAAATATCCACGCCAATCATATGTAAATCTGAAACTATCTCTCTTTTCCCGAACATCTTAAAATAATGTTACAATTACTAAGTAATACAAAAGAGATGTCATATACATGGTTTATCTTTAGCAAAAATAATCGATTAGCTTCAGTCAATTTATGTAATGAGAAACGATTTGGCTTTCAATTAACTGCGCAAATGCATACAATCTGTCGATTCGTGAATGCAATTAAGTTGAAATACCACGGCATTTCGCGAATTAATATAAGCTGTCCGTCTATCCATGGCCGCGAAGGCTCTAGCGCTGTTTATTTCTGGACATATCAAATAGAGAGCCTTTGGAGAACGATCCGTTATAAAGACCCTTTAATCAAGTAATCTAACATGCAAATGAAGGTTAATGCGCGGCAGGAGAACTGTTCGTCAGGTCGGCATGTGATCGTTGGAGAATTTATCATATCGGAGTAGCGTCGGGACCGTCGAATAGCATGACGTCGCTTACATTTCTCGCGATAGCACATAATTCTACGTCACTGATACGTACTTACGCGATCGATCGTATAGCAGCCCTATGTATTCTGGCCCCATCGGAAATCCGAGTTGCTGGAGCACCGCTCGGGAACGTTCCGCGCCGTCATGAAATCATAAGTGGACGTCACGCCACGGCATTCTTCGAACATTGAATTAGTGAAAAGGAGATTCCTGGGAACGACCCGAAGATACACGTACCCTACGTATGTGCAACGATCCCGCGGCACGGTGTCTGGCAATTTTCGTCCTGCGATTCGTGAAACACGAACGCGGCGAGAATGCACGTGGGAGAGAAGGAGATACCGTCGGAACCGATAATTTCGGGATAGGAGGGAAGGAACTCGTCTCATCGATCCGGTAGATATTCGGTTTTTGTGAATTTATCACGAGTCTTGATATCACGTTTCCTTGGATCGGTAGCTCGACATATAATCGATGGATCGATTTGAACGTGTAAAACGAACGTATATGCCTGACATATGATAATGCGCCTTTTTCTGGTTTTCTGTTAGCGAAGACGATAACGATTATAAATTATGGCGTTATTTTTGCTTTATGGCAAACGTCTGGTTGGAAAAATACATCGGCTTCGCCGTGTCAACCGTGCAAAATGGCACATTTGGTTACAGCGTAACGCGAAATTTACACAGCTGGCTGAATAAGTTTCTAGATCGACATTGTTTGACATTAGAACACTCGCGGCAGTCATCTCGACCGCTAACTTTTCAAACTGTAAGTTTTAAATTTTTTTTAATTTTTAATCAATAGTGTTTAATTTACCGTAATAATTTTTCTTGCGATGAGGCGTGCCCTGACTTTCGATCGTCATATAATTCACGAGCGCGCACGGTCTTCAGACCCGCAATATCTTTCGCGCACATTCGCGCTAAACAGACATTCCTCCAGGACCTCCGGCGAAACGCTCCTTCGTAAACGAGCGGTTATAAAATTTCCGGAGCGAGAAATAGCGACGTGGCGTATAGTATCTCGTGCGAAAATCGCTCTCGCGCCCCTGCCGAGCCCGGGCTCGTTAAATCGCGCACCGGGCGATTTTTCAATCGTGCGCGTGTGTCACCACCTCGGTCTCACGTAGATAAAGGAAACGCGTTTTACGGGCTCGTAAAAACGCCCGTCCGTGAGGGTCGCGCTGTGCCGCGAGGGTTGGCGAAAGCCATTTTCGGGGGCGAGTTGCAGTTAGTCTGAGGAAGCGAGCTTTCTCTTCGCAACGTTCGCAGCTCGCTACTTCACTTCGCGCGAGTCTTGGCCAGTTCGATGGACCTGCGGCTCGACATGGCTCTCGGCGACCAGTTGCGGGGCCCAGGTTTGTTTTGGATTTAAAACTAGGCCGACGGGTCGACGGCCTCGAACGAATTCCCCTCTTCTCTCTTCTTTCCTTCTACCGAGACTCTTCGACTGCCTTTTCTGCCACGTTCCCCCCCGTTTGCGCCACAGCTCCTCCTCTCCTCCTGTCCGTGGCTTGGATTGCGCGAACCCATATCGGCTAACTTACGTTACGAAGCTGATCTTGCACGCGTTGCGTGACCCATACAATCATATGTAAAAAAGAAAGGAAAAAAAAGAGCGAGAGAGAACGCACGCTCTTTTGAGGCACACGTATAGGGACGCCGGTAGTTTCGAGGACAAAGACGATCGGTATTTCGGAACGTTTGATGTTTCTTTCGAGTGGGTGGCCTGTGTTTCGCCAAGGGCGATGGATGAACTATTTCCTTTACGGGGAATTGGTTTACGAAATAAAATACGTATAGTTATGTACATATCACAATGAATGTATGTTTAAATCCCAAAAACGAAACAATAACAATAACATAAATATTATTGGACGCTATAAAATGATAATCGTGACAGTACGTCATCACAAATACTCTTTGATTTTTTTAACTGGCTTCCTGGCTTGCTTATGTCTACGAATATATATTTTATTGTTAGACTATATAATCACGCGAATTTTTTATTTGTCTACTAAAAAACTTATGAATGCGATATATTAGCTTTACAATTAGACAGATTATAAAGTATAAGGAAATATGGCTATCTAGGATTAAAACTGCATTATAATGGATATATATAAAAAATATATAAACAAGTATATGTATAAGTAATGCAAACAATTTTTTTTCGCACTCCGACATTAACGATTATTTACAAAATGTGCATCTCCCATAAGCAAACTTGAAATGTAATGATACAGATAAGGGACGATGAACAAATTCGCAGCGCGTTTCAACTCAACAGCGTATTATTCATTACGAACCGAAGTTTCGGGGACAGAGAACTCGGCTCCCCCGGGCTCTTTGTCGGCCAAGCGTGTATTGCCGATTTAACGAAACAATTTAGGTCGCTTCGACAGCCCCGTATGCTACGTCTTTGTTGTACCAACAGAACTCTGTTTCTCCGAGCCCCTAACGTAGGGCAGCTTTGGCATACGTGTATGCTATCACGCCACACACACGCACGCACATATACACGATATACACGCAGCAATACACACGGCACGTTGGCATACATCGCTTGGAACTGACATTTATAAACACTGTGTCGTAGCGAGGTACACACAGAGGCTTTCATTCAACCAGAGCCTGATTACACGAGCTGTGCGAGATATCGGTGAGATGGGGATTGCGAAATCGGACGCGCGCGGATTTCTCGAGAGAAAAAGTGGGAGAGCGACAGATGGCGGGGATTTTGAGGCTCCAAAAAAAGGGAGTCCAACTAAATTATAAACGGGCCACTTGAGTACGATCCCTACTAACAAGAAATAAATAAATCTAGAGATATCCATAGGTTTCCATATGTCAAGATACATTCATGGTGTTTCAGGTTAAACTAACTTAAGATATGGATTTAGGACTTCAAAAGAAGTAAGAAACTCTAGAGATATGTTCGCAAATGCTTTGCTTAAAAAATATTGACATATCTGAACATTTTAAATATAGAATTTTTTATGTATAAATATATTATTAGGATATAAATTATATGTATATTTATTTCGGGATATAAATTATATGTGTACATATAATGTGTTTTTCAACTATTTTATTACTAGAAAATATGAAAATTTTGACATAATTAAGAGATGCCAAGTCGGTCTCAAGAGATCACTTTGAACAAAATTTATAATTATGTTAGAATTTTATATTTTCTTGTAATAAAATAGTTAAAACAATATTTATTTATATATGTGTATAATTTATTTACTTTTATATTCCAATAATAATATTCTAAAGCCCTATATTAAAAATGGTTAGATGTGTGTCAATACCTCTTAAACAACACGTTTGCGGGCATATCTCTAGAAAAATTTTCTTACTTCTGAAGTCCTAAATTCATATTTTAAGTTACGACATTTAACTCTCTGTATATCCACATTCTCTCTTTCGAAATAAACGTGCGAAGTATACTAAAAGGAAAAATATTGTTGAAGATGGAACCCAATTCGAGCTGATGTTACTACCAGCTGGCGAAACGCCGAACGTCTCGGGATAGGTTTTGAAATTCCGAATGCGGGTAACGGAAATCATCAAAAGGCACGAGCGAAAGTATCCGGTTCGGGAAAATACGATAGAGATCTCTCGACCGACATTCTTGGGAGGTATAAACGCCGGCGGAAATCTATTCCCTGTTGAATTTAAATGCGCATGCGGGTATAATTTTGCCCGATTACGCGGGTCTTGCGCATCGAGGCGTACCGGCGTCGCTGTTTTTACAACCTTTTCATGGTCGACGTAATCGAGCTCTTTCCGCGCGAGACAAATTACGACTTGAAGAAAATCAGGCTAAAGAATTACATGCGTAGGTGTATGCTTTTATCATTCTCGCTACATATCTCACACGTCCGGCCGCGTAAAAAGTCAATAGCGACGTTAAAATACTGATATTGATCTGCCATAAATTATCCTCGATAAACTATAATTACGTTCGAGACCGGGATTAATTAACATATAGGTGCGTTCTCACGGAGAGAAAGACATTGGGAGCAAGATACGCCGGCTAGGTCATTATTGCTATTATGTGCAATATTTTTTTTTTTTCCATTCCGATGCAGCGCCAGTATTTATCTAATCGCTGTTATATCTCGAGAGTCGCGCGACTATTTTTATCTCATTGACATTTATAATGCTCAGTTAAATTCATTGCACGCAAGAGTTCTACGGAAGTTGTGGCCGGAATAGCGTCGGCTCTCTCGATAACTCGGTTGTCGACACGCGTGTCGCGCTATTTAATGCGATGGGAGGTTTCTTCGCGCGCGTTGGGTTAAAAGTTAAAAATGAAATACTGATATTCTTTTGCACGATAAACCGGGGGTTATCGAAAGTCGACAATTTCTCTGTGTCGAAGAGAAAATGTCTCGACGATTGTTCGCGAGAAGGGAACGCCATACAGTTTTCCTACAGTTCTTCCAATGTTTTCTTTGTCCCGACGAGCGTTTCTCGCGACGTTATGAGGGCCTGTCGCACGAGCGCCCGACCATAAAAGCGCGCTAATCGCATTAGCGGCTGCGAGGTGCAGCGAACCGCGTACGCCGTCCTTGAAAAAAGTACTCCGGAGTCTGCTCTCCCAATGGAAGAAGGCACGCATCTCTACTAAGTACGCATGCGATCCTGCGGTGGATGCTGCACAAAACCTCTTGTAGGTCCCATCTCGTTCTTCTCTTTCGCGATAGTGACGTCATCGAGGTCGAAATGCAAATAACGGTAGGACCACCTACCAGGCTCCTCCTCTCTTAACATCGCTCTTATAGAGTATCAAAGGGTGCGCTGTGCACGCGTGTGCCATTTTGTAAACGTAGCTACAGAAAAAACCATTTATCCTCTTTAGAATCTCACTTCTGTCCAGCAGGACATTCTAGAGTATAATCTATTTTTGTAATTGGTACGATGACATTCTCATGATAGATGATGGTACTTGGAGTAGTCGGGCAGATGATAGGATCCAGCCGAAGTACCATGAAAACCAGTCATTGGCGTTGAATCGAAGCCAAGGTCTAGCCTCATCACTCAAACTGGATCCGCGAGACATGCAGCAGCAGCAGCTCATTCGCGTCACTCCCGTGAAAAAAAAAAGAAATCAGGCCATTTGATTTACACTTACCGTTAGGCAATGTTAAATCACTCGCTGATGATCGTAACGAAGTATTCGCATTTTAATCTTTTCCTTTTTTATTTCTCCTGCAATCGATTTCTTTGAGTACCGTATTCGTCATAAAACATTCAAAGGAAATGAAATGACAGCTAATTTAGCGGGGCCTCTTTCGCGGCGTCATTACTTTTCGAGTTATAACACGAGAGTTAACATGAGAGCTAACAAACGTTATAATCTTTCCTTGTTCCTTTTGCGGCATCCTCGCTTCACTTGTCCGCCGAGATCGGCAGTACAAGAACACAGAAGAAAGTTAAGTCTCGTGTGGCTACTTAAATGTGCGATTTACCGATAAACGTTAATGAATTCGTATCGATGAAAGGATCGTGTCGCGTATCGCCCTGAGCAGGTAGAATAAATTCATTCACAAGTCCCAAATTCGGTGTGTTGCGCGGTAATCTTGTGCAACCGTCCCGCGCGACGATCGGCCGTCGTCGCCGCGAGTTTCCTTCTACGGATCGCATTTATGCAATACGAGAACAGGATCGTGCGTTATCCAATGTGAGAGACGGGATAAAGGAGGAGGTAGAATCGAAAGAGGATGGCTTCAGCAGCTATCGACCGATCGCTTTTTTAGGCCCTTCACGATCCGAAGTACGGCCACGCCAGTCGAACCGTGTAATAAAACAGGGTAGTATCGGACATAGACACAATCATTTTATACGCATAGGAAAAAATTAAGTAGCCTCCAGCTACTTCCCCCCAGGTGCATTTCAATAAACTTTAAGGATTTCTGTCCAAAAAGGTGTGCGTCTCATCTTTGTTTCAAAATGCTGGGAAAATCTCATCATCTGTTTCTAAAAATGTCATCTAATCGAATTACAATAGTTTGTTACAAAGATTTTACGTGGAGCATTACATTTTTGTTATGACGATTCATGGGCAGCAAAATCTAATATTTTCTAATGATTATTGCATTTTTACTAATTATATATCGGATAAAAAATGTATCTATTTCAATAATTTTATGAGATAACTGCACATTTTTCAGAAACGTTTTATTTCTTATTAAAACTTATTCAACTTTTTTAATCGTTGATTAATTATGTGAATATAAAATGTGAATGTGCGCGAGAAACTAAAAAAGATGATCCGTTTCCGTGAGAAATATGTCTCATTTGTGC
Organism: Temnothorax curvispinosus; assembly: GCF_003070985.1. Classification (NCBI taxonomy): domain Eukaryota; kingdom Metazoa; phylum Arthropoda; class Insecta; order Hymenoptera; family Formicidae; genus Temnothorax; species Temnothorax curvispinosus. The sequence goes on along the minus strand of NW_020216915.1, from coordinate 106,802 downwards.
CATCTGTTCTCGCAGAAGTCAAGCACAATCCTTTGTAAAGCCTACGTCTGTCTGTCGTCCAGTTCTTGTCACGAATGCCTTGCGTCTGGCACATTTATGATAGAGAATGCGAAGCTGCTGTGTTTAAAGATACAGATAGCAGTTCTTATTATCCGTGTGCTCGAGTAACTCAGTACATAACACTGTAAGAATATTATTACCAACAATATATCCAACATCTTCTGTTTCATTATCAACATCACTGTCTCAAATGCCGATGAAATCTCTCTTACGACAACGGTATCATAACAGTAACTCTATTAACCTTCATATTTTTGTTAAAATTATTTACGTTGATGAAAAGTTTTTAAGTTGATGGACTGCACTTTTTATCTTTTTACTTTCAATGTGTTATTTGTTTACAAATTGCATAGACGCATTTTCATCGCATTGATTAGTAATAAATGCAAAGTAATCCTGGGATTTTGTAGGTATTAGTAAACAAATAAGAAGTAAATATGTGAACTTTTTGAAATGACGCACTACAGTACGTAAATTGCTCGAAAACCGTCGCGCTCACGGCGCTCTTTGTTCTCGGCTCCTCCGAGTTATCGATCGGAGGGAATCGCGTCGTCGCATATAGACGAGATCCGAAGACTGCTGCGAGCGACGTCTAAATGGTTTCCTTCTTCTTGGGGGACTTGTGCGACAGTCGATACCTAACGCAAACACTATAATTTCTTCCGGCCGCGTTCTTATCTTTTGACATTTGTGCGCTGAAACGCGAATGTCACATGCCCGCCGGAGCAGGAACGTGTTCGAGATTCTGTCACTCGCGATTAGAACACCCACTATTAAAGCTTTCCGATCTAGGGTTAGGGGGAAAAAAACGAGTGGATTTATCCGTATCACTTATACCAGCAATGTTTCGTATTTTTTAGGAGATTTTATCTAAGTTATTTCTGTAGTTTTTCTCTTTTTTTCTTTTTCTTTATCCCTGTAAATAATATTTCCTGATTCCTGATTAAATCTCCACTGATCCTTTGCTTCTGATAACACAATAATGAGAAATTTATAATTTAATATTTCTTAAAAATGCGTGAATTTTGAATTAAGTAGCAACAATTTAATTCAATATTCGATCTTCTCTCTCTTTTATTCTCTTTCACGTGCAATACCATCTCCTTCGCGTTGCATTTTGTCTGGTTTTGTGCTATAGAGGGCCGGCTCTTTTCCATCTTCCTTCCTTCCTTTCTTTTCGTTCTCTCTCATCATCTTTCAGCCGGCATCGCTGCAGCCGGCTGCATCGTCGAGACGCAATTCGAGTTTGACCTTCATCGTATGCTCCCTGCCATAGGGCTCCACCGTTCCCACCCACGAGCAAAATGATTATTAAGGTTCACGTTCGACGTGCAAACACGCCCTTCGAGTTATTTCCTTCGAGACCGACGAGATATTAAGGAGTCTCTTTCTGCGCGCGAAAAAAATTACGTTTACATATCGCGAGGTTTCGCGTTGATATAAAATTATTAATGTGTAAAATTATCACTTATACAGTCTACTAGTCTACTTCAATAATGTAATACACGTCCCATCAATAATTCGACACTTGCAATTAGAGATATGCAATCTCGTTGACGTCTAAAGACGAACGATACGAGAGTAACGGTTTTGCTCATGCCAAACTAATACACAAGCGCAATCATTTATTTGCGTACGACTAATTACCGAGATATCGCAGGCATCGCCATCATCGTTAACTGCATGGCTAACGGCAAGCACGTACGCGCGATGAGCTGCACATGCACAATGTTTCGACGTTCGACTTTGTAATGCGTAAAGCATTAGCGACCGAGATAAGCCATGGAGGAAGGCCTGGTGCTACATCGCGCGCTACAAAGTATCGCGTCATGTCGTTAGATTCGATTCGATCGACACGTTGTTCCATAGCTTCGCGGATAAACGTGGGCGTCGAAGACAGACGCGGTGACACCGCCCGAATGAAGCAAACGAGAATTGCAAGGAGGGCAAACAAAACAAACGCAGTCGACGCATTTATCAGCCGCGATAGCTAGACGACGACGGCGGGGGGTGACGGTACCATCGTTCATACATCGTTCACGTCGAAGCGAGCCTGAATACCACTGTCCGCTCATGTTCGCGCGTTATGGCGTTTAAATAAGCGATTAGAAAGCGTTATTCTCTCCCGACAGCGCTCGTTAAGGATTTATTGTTGCTCCTCGTCCTGCGCGCAGCTCATAACTCGTGTCTTCCCGAAACGCGTTCTAGCAGAATGTAACGAATATCGCGGTCGCACCCAGTATGCTGCAGATGCAGATATATCGACGCGTAGATCTTGTGCAACATTTCTTACGTGCGCGTTAGCAGTGGCGTGTGACGAGAGGGCACAGGTCATGAAGACAAAGATTGCGCGGGATGGAAATGTATCTTGTGTGCGTCCCTACTGATCTGATAACAGTACATCTATCACAGTTAAAGTCGTCATTGTGACCACGGCACAGAAAGTGAGTGAAGGTTGAATATGAGGTTTAAATGGAAGAAATGAAAGAAAAATAAAACGCGCAATCAAATGTTATGTCGCTATATTACATATTTTTGAAGTTCTATCTGAGCTTTATCTGCCACGTTAGTTGACAAAAGAAACGTTATTTTAAAGTTTCATCAACTTGATGAAAATGACAAGAAATATCGCGGATTAATCGAAAATTCGTGATATCTAGCAGTTTTGTATATTTATTCTTGTTTTTATGCGCGCAGTGATAAAGAAGGCATTCTTTTTATAGTATTTTTCTTACTCAAGGCATTCTTTTCCACTTATCAATCGTATGAGAATTGAGAATAGCAGCAATGTTTGTGGTGCACGATTAACGTACTTCCGGTAGCTCGTCCATGTTAATTGCCTTCGACGCGTTTCGCGATATTTAGCAGTTATCGCCGAAAAGTGTAACAGTGTATGCGTGTGTGCACGAGCGTAAGCGGAATAAAAGTGTAAATGAAACGTGGATACAATGGAAGCCACTTTCGACGATTATTTTTTTGACGAGAGAAATGAGTGCCGAACTGTCTATTGGATCGTTCACCTGTTAAATTGGACGGACAGGGGATATGCAAACTGTCGCTGATGGACGAGCTATTTTTGCACGATGGAATTTGCATTGAAATCACGTCAAGACGAGAGAGCCGTATCGCGTCGCGTGTCAAGCAAACGAGAGATAAAAACACCGACCGCGGTTTTGTGAGGCTTCGTAGCAATAAATATGTACACGAAGGTTTGAAAAGTTATGACTGATTTACAAAAAGATTTATAAGTATACAATGTTGGAGACGATTTTTCATTTAATTCGAAACGTAAACTTTTTTTTTAAATAACAGTTCTTTTTTATATTTAGTAAAATCAGTCATATATTTTGTGACTTTTGACGACAGAATTCACCGTATCTAATGAACGCGTTATTCAGAAGAACACGTTGTAAGTATCATGAAACTTATCTGAGAAACAGTTTATTTCGTTGCAATCTCGGGTTATCGATCGTTTCCACCCAAGATTTCTAAGAGTGACTCACTGCTTCTCCTGATTTCACCGTGGCAAATGAGAGTGCTTCTTGAATCATAATGAAACACTGATTAATCGTGACTGACTATCACCGTGGGTTATTTATATCACTGTCACAATATTTCTTTTTTTTATTTGATTTTATAATATTACATAAAAATGCGTTATACAGGAAATAAAATCTGTTTGAAGGAAAATGATTAGAATTGCTAAAAATTAAAATACACATAAAATATTTTTTATTTATAATCATAAAGATTACAATTCTATACAAAAGCAACTACAAATGAATGTGTGACTCGAAGATATTTATCTTTACGTAATGCCACTAAAAGTACTGACATAAAAACAGGTAGAAACGCAAAGCGAAGGGTCAGATAAGCCTTATTAACCGTCTAGAACAAAGAGTCTCTCAGGAGTTAATTACGATGCGAAGAACGTCCGTCGGAATAAAGAAAATGCCACGCGCAACGTTACACAAAACACGTAACCAGAAAAAGCGTAATAACGAAAATTACTGAGCAAGATTATTACATTTATTCCGAAATTATATCTAACAATGAGATTCACCAATTCAGAATTATTATAGTTACAATATTATCTTATCTGTATAATAAATAAAGAAAAATCATATATGATTACGTTAAAACTACAATAAGTTAGGAACGGGTCACTCCTCTTTTTTTCCTTTGTAATTAATTGCATCAGAGTTACATTTAGCTTTCACTATAATAAATTGAGGGAAAATTAGTTATTAAATAGTGTAATGGTTTTATATGTAGACTAATACTACTAAAAGTTTGTGTTTAAAAAATAATAGCAATAATATAACTAATATTACGTAGATTATAAAAGAAAATATACGTAATTAGTTTATTTTAACACGTTTAATCCAAGTATGTGTTTTTTAGCATTTTCCTAGCGCGACACACTGATGGGCGCACTGAATACTGTTCTCGGTTGAAATCGCACATTCAATTCACGCACAGTTCGTTTGAATAGCACTCGCGCTAACGACGAACCGGGTGCACGATCGTTTGACTGATCGTTCGATTATGCGATTTTCGTGAAAATTGCATCGCGAAAATGTGGTGTCGACGCTGCCGCGACTCGTACAGCGGAGCCATCCAACAAATCGCAGATGGCTGCCGGAGACCCACTGGCCCAGTTCCACCCAGTTTCGCTTCATCCCCCTGCAACGCTGCACCCTGCTGCATCTTGCGTGACGTCACCAGCCACCCTCAACCACCCACGCTTGTGCAGAGGCCATCCCTCCTGCACCGGTAACGCTCCCACTCTCGGCGAGGCTCTGCCCCCTCCATTTCAGGGAGGAAAAGAGGTAGGAGGAAAGACTGCAGTTCCCCGTTCCTCCAGACGCCCTCCAGTTTCTTCGGGCGCACCTTTTTTCCGCGCTTCCTCTACTTCATTCCTCGCTTTCGTGGTATTTTCACCCCTTAACGTTGCACGCGTTGCTTAAAGAGACGCCGCGCGGATCGATGCGCGGATCGTTTAGAATGCGAACTTCTTCGATGAGTATGTCCCTCCAGAGTATCCCCCTCTGCCTCGTTTAAAAAGAAACATTTGCCTGTTTCGAGAAATCACCCCTGCTTTATACTCAGCAAGAAAATTGCATTTTTACTGCTGCTTTTTATTGCCGACGCATAAAAAGGATTATGTCGTCCCCGGTGCGCAATCTGCCATATCGCAATATATACTTTTTGGGGTAATTTCGACGCGAACGTACGTATGTCAAACTATTCCCATGAATATGATACGAAAGTTTTACATCGATATAGTTGACAATGTACTCCTCGGAGTACTTTGCGCAATAAAAAAGTTTCAGAGGGCTATCGCGCGTATGCGTATCCATTTTATTGTAATTTATGGTAATGATTTAACTTGTTGGCCTTCCTTCGGCTTTTATTCGACTCCGGACGGGAACTCGTTACGCATCGGAGCTTATTTTAGACTCACGCCTACCCGAGCGTTATTGACAGTGCAGATACGATATCTCTCTCGGCTTGCATATTTTCTCGATCATGTAAGGCATGACACGCCATGGGCACGGCCGTGTAAATGAAGAATTAAGTGCAGATCAAAGATATATATAATACTATCTGGAGTAGAAAAATATAAGTACACTGATAAGAGCTCTCGCTTCGTGGCTTCTCGTTTCTATCGTGCGAAGGCGCCACCATCCAGGAATGAGTTCGGTTTTCCCCTTTACGTTTTCGAACACGATTATCTCAAACAGATTCATTATTTTGTTATAAGATAAAAAAAATAATTATATTGAGTTTCTCTGTTGGTAATAATCAAAGATGCTCAGCAATAACGAAAATAATGTGCATAACGTTCACTGATATCCCTGCTGGAGCTCGTAGATGGAAGAAAACGTAGAAATTCTTTATATATACGGAAAAAGAATGGAAAAAGATAAATTCTGATAGAGAACTTCCTCCTTCGCCATAGTCATTCATAGTTCTTTAGACAGCCACTTGCGATTTTCGACATTCTTCCCACAGTAACTCAGACTACGATCAATGATGATGTCGTGCACCGGGGTAGCCATTAAACGCACTCTGTCGATTCTCACACGTTCGGCATAGATCGTCTCACATGCTTTCTCTCTCTTTCTCTCTCTCTCTTTCTTTCTCGAGTCTCCGATTTCCAAAGTCGATCGTGAATCGCCGAGGGTAAACGTTCGTGCGTGCCCGTAAGTCACGCTCATGAACGGTTTGCGTTCGCGCTTTTATGCGACGCGCCGTCAGCAATTGCATGCGCGAACGTAGGAGAAGGAAAGGGTAAGGGCGGTCGCGTACGTGCGTGCAACGCACGCTCTTAATGAAATTGGTAGCACAAAGAGAGAGAGAGAGAGAGAGAGAGAGAGAGAGAGAGAGAGTGAGGAGCCCAGGGAAATGAGGCACGGGGAGTGCGCGAATCGCGGGGCAAGGGAGGCTGATTTACGATGGGACGTGTGTGTTTTAAGCCGGTTGCATACGGGAGCGTGGAATGTGCGCTTTTTATGGTCGAGAAGAATGGCCAAGGTATATAAAGGCGCATGGGGCATTGAAATTCGGCGCTCTTTTATGCGTGCACGCCAGTGGTCGACCGACTGACTGGGTTGGTTGCTTCGGTTGTACCATCTCTCTCCCTTTCTCTCTCTCTCTCTGGCTCTCTCTTGCTCTCTTTCTTTTTCTTGCTCGCGTAGATACGCCTTTTAAGGGATCGGCACGCTCATTGCGCATCACCAGTAACGCCGTCGAACAATGGAAACCGGTACGCTATCAAAAGCAAGATGCGCGTGCACCGGTGCAAGGACGCCGCAGAATCGGGCAAAGTGCAGGACTCCAAATGCATAAGGCCGAACTGTGAAGAACATGAGGGGGACGTTCCCAGGAAATGGTACCGGAGGAGGCCTGGCTGCCAGTTGTTGCAGCCGAATAAGCGACCTCGCGATTTTAAATTGCACAATTAGAATAAATAATTTTGGAATAGGAAACTTAAAGGAAAGTCAAGGCACTGTCGCGCAATTAAGACGGTCTGTGAGAGAAAACGTATAAAGTAGCGTAGTATTGTTATTGTTAGATTAATATTTCACTTTAGCTTGAAGTGTCGTATACACAGAATTTGAGGAATACAAATTTTAGAAGGATTTATTCGACGAACCATTCCGATCCATTCCCTTTTTTCGTGGATTTCAATAAGAACGCGATTGAGATTTTTATGGGTTATAGAGCTGCGTTCTGTGCAAATAATTTATGCAACTCGCTATCATAAACATCACGCGTCAAAAAGTGGTTTACAACCATCTTGGGGCGAATTCCTTATAATTTATTTATCACTCAAGGGAGATCGTTTCGTTTCCCCTTCATATCTCGCTAATGTAACAATCGCAAAAGCTGCGCAGATGCAATTCGCATGTCGCGGCGACACGTGGAGAACCTCGTCCATAATCAAGCTGGATGGCGTAGGCGATAAGTAAAGAGGGGGACGCTCAGCGAAAATCAGCATGGTGCGCACCGTGTGTACGACCGGAGTTATAAACCGGACGGCGATGGCGCAACGTGTGTGTCACTAGGTCACTATATTTCACGGCCATGAATGGTTAAAGATCCTTTCAGCGAGAGATGCAGAGACGCCGCTCTCGCCATCTCGCTCTCCACGAGCCGGGCTATAAAAGGGGCGGGGCAATTTCGCGAACCCCATGAGCCCTGACTTCGACACGACGCGTACATCTGCGCCCGTGAGGAGAGAAAGAGAGCGAGAGAAGACGAGCAAGAGCTCGCCGAACGGATTACAGAGGGTCGTATGTCCTCGCGCGTAAGATTACATCCGCGTTTTCATTGTATCCGGTTTACTTCAACTACGCGCGCGAAACCATCTCGCGTGCGTTACGCATTCCGAATAATGCGAATACGAAGGAAATTTCCGTCTCCCTTTTATCGTGACAAGAACTTCGTTCTCGCAGATGGTGCGTCTCGCGACGCGGTATCGATTCGCGAAATATATAAACTATGTCAACCATCACAAACGACTGTTGATTGTGTTGGTGCATCGGATGTTCTCTATCTGATCGTATTGAGAGGGTACCAGAAATAAACTATTATTTACAACTTTCTTCGCTGCGCGCTCAATGCAAAAGGAATGTTTTATATCATCTTGTAGGACTCCTTGACACGTGTCGGGAAACCGAAGATACTTCGCGAATCGTTCGCAGATACGTATTTCTACAATATCAGATCAGAAATAATGAGATGTAATATATTTAAGTAATACATATATTATTTTGGGAGATACTCGATAGAGGAAAGCCATTTATAACTCTTAATAATACGATGCGTATTCAATTTATCTGATATTAACGTCTGGAAAACTTTAAAATTTTATTCGACATTAATGTTTCGTTTATTCTTACCATGTCACGGTTTGCACAAGATATGCGGGGATAATTATGCAATTTGCGCGGACGTTGTACATACAGGTACGGGTAACGAAGTGCAAAATCGAGACGGCGATATGTTGGCGCGTCGATAGTATCTTTCAGCGCGTAATAAATATCGCGTGTAATTGTGAGTGGGATCCGAAACGATGCGCGGCAGGCCGGAATCGCGAGGCGGGGTGACCCACATAAACTCGCCGCAGATGCGCTCGTTGCATGCGCGCAACCAAACTAATTTAAATTTGTTTAAAGGCCGTCGTTTTATTATAGGCGCATCGCTTTTCACCGCACCAACCGTGAGCGAACGATGCTTGACGAACTGAGCGAGCCTTTGTCTCGCCCATACGTGCCCGCGTTTTCGACGAAAACCCTAAATTTTTTCGCACCGAAACGCGCGCGTGGTGCATCGCGATTTTCAGGACCACGTAAGCACGATTTTTTTCAAAATCGCAAATAACGCCTCGCACCTTAGTATATCGCGCATCGCATCTCATATAGCATTCCCAGCGGAATTCGCGCAAGCTTTGTGTATGTGACAAAGGGATCCGTATTATGATGCTCCGTTGTATCGTCGATCGAAAATGCGTCATCTAGTATTTCTCTATGATACAGCGTGATATCATCGGCGGTGCCTTTTTATCTCTCTCGTCCCCCTTCCTTTCCTCGCCTCCCTTTTACCCTCTACGAAAGTACACGCGCGCCAACGGGACCGCACCACGGCCGAACAAAGAAGAGGCATAAATAATCCGGAGTTTCCAGCGGGCGTACCGATAATTAGATTCCAAGGACCGCCTATTTTGGCCGAAAGTTACGTTAGAAGAAGAATCTACGGCCTCTCATCCCGTCCTCTCCCCTCACCAGATTCACTCCTCTTTTCCCCCTCGTCCCTTTCCCGCTTCCAACGTCCTCCCGACCCACTTTTGTCTCCTGATGCTTCTCTCTCTTTCTCTCTCTCTCTATCCTTCTCTCTTCCTTCCTCATTGCCTCTTCTCCCTTCTTCTTCGCACCCACTCTGGATCCCACATTGCAAACTTCGCCAGTGGGAGCAAACAAAGAGCTGCTTCCACCCTTGCAAATGCGTTCAGCATATTTATGGCACCGAAAACTGTCGTACACTTACCGCCAAAAACGCCGTAGTGCGGAGGGTCGAAAGCAGGAGCAAAAACACGAAGGATGACCGAAACTCTCAACGAGATTGACCATTCTCTGGACCGAGAAAGAATAGAACAGCGTAGCTGTCAGATTTGTGGTATTCAAACTGAGGTTTGTACAGAAAGACGAGATTATTGAATCTCGCCTCTGTTTGTTGCCTCCGGTATACCTGTTCTAAAACAAAACGGTGAGCGGTCTGCGACGACACTTTGCATCTAACGCTATGCGTAATTGCATTATTTGCATAGATTTTTTATTTACAATTTATGCAAAATGTATCTCAAGAAAATTAAATGAATTATGAACTATAATACTTGGAATATTTTGCGAAAATCATAAAATTTATTTTCATCTTCAAAATATTGAAAGATACACGTTTCAAGTTATCATGGGAAAAGGAAGAATAACGTTGTTACCACTTTTTTATTTTTTTTTTTCGACATAAGAGAGACGAATGCGGGGACGTCGCAATTCGATGCGACAGCTAAGTCGGAAGGAAAAACCGGGAAGGCTCCATGAACTGGATAGCGTCGTTCCGCGGTCCTACATAAAGTCCCATAGAACGAGACTTTGCGGTACTTCATTCAGAGAGAGAGCGTGGAATAAAGTGGTGGAACTCGAGAACTGCTCCACTTTCAGACAATGGGAGCAGGTAGTCAAAGTGTCCTATCTCTTTCGCGTCCCCACCGCGTCCAGGCCTTTTCTCTCGATCGCGCACTTTTTCGACTCGTAAAAAGATGCGTTAGTAAAAATAGTTACGGCATAATAGGTGTAACGAGGATGGTGGTTGTTACCGCTATACCGGTTGCGGCACCGGGGCGCAATCGTCATAAATTTAACGTGCGAACAGTGCTACAATGCACGTTAAATCATCCTCGATCGCACCTAAAAAGGACCCTGAGTTATTGCAGCGGCCGAGCGAAACACGTCTGTGTATATATTGGTGCATCCCGTTTATCCATTTTCAAAGGGCTATGAGAAATCTAACTGAGTGGGAAAGAGAGGAAGGGGAGCAGGAAGAATAAGAATGGAAAGCTGCAAGCACATGTATGTTTATAGAACGCGATTTACACTTGTTATTTCATCGTTATTCAGTATATGTGGCACTTGTATTTTTGTAGATGCGAAATATAACCCATCATACAATACACATATTATACACTCATTGAGATATTCTAAAAAACTAATTCGCTGCATTATTTCGAGCATATAAAAATATTTTCTTAGAACCATTGTTGATGAATGAAATTTGCCGAGACTAACATGCCTAGACGAACTTAACGAGAGATTAAATGGGCATCTCTCCTCAAGACGAGGCTCGGTATTGATTTTCTTTTCCATGCCGCGAACAGACGCAGCTTTAACAAAGGACCATTAAAATCGGCGATTCTTCACTCTCGGAAACGTCCTTTTTCCTTCCTCTCCTCTTTTTCTTTCCGTATCTCGATCACAAATCTTCCCCTGCCGTCTAGGCCTATTGTTGCCCGGTAATAGAAAAACTTTGCAACTCCCAGGATGCTGCGCGTTTTTCTTCCATATATACATACATGCACGCGCAATATACGCGAGTCGTCCTGGCGATCAGATTTAAACTTGCAAGAAACTATAAACGTATTCAATGGTTTCAATTTATCAGTATCGATACGTTATGTTTTCCAGCATTTTTCAACTCCCGTAGAAATCAAAGAACAATATCGTATGAATAAAAGTGATGAAGTATTTTTAACATAAAAATATTTATTTCTAAAAAATAAAATAAAACATCTTGCATAAACGATCATTATTTGATTTGATTATAAAGCGTTTGCCTTGTCTTTTAAAGTACTTGCTTTAATATTTATTGTTATCAGAAAGAATTATAGGATTATTATATAGAAATCCAATATATAAGCACGTATAAGAGATCGTGAATGTATAATTCGTATTTATTATACATGCCAGTTTATTTAATATCACTAAAATTATTATATTTTTATATATTTTTTTAATACAATATATACTGTTTATTTTTCTTTTTTTTGCTAGTATTGAAGAATGTTCAATATTTTTCGCTGAAGTTATAAACGGAACAGTGGATCAGAGCAATTAACATAGGTTTGATGATGCAAATTCTTTTGAAACTGCACTTATAAATATTAACGATGAAGCCAAGCGGCATTTCTGGGCGCCTCTCCAAAATTCTCTTCATATCGTATGTCTTGCGTATCCTTCGGGATGGTATCATGGAAGACAGGTAGAGGGATTTTTGAAAGTACGTGCGTTGCTATAGAGGAGCGACATCCGACGAGAACAAAAGTGATTCAGTCGTAAACACACGCGCTTTCCACCTTTCTTTTCTCCCGAGAAACGCAGGTGGGAGGGGGAGCGTCTACGGAGGTGACGCACGATATTTCGCCGTTGAAACTCACCGGGGCCACATTTCTCTTGATTTAGCGAAACAATCCGAGCATCTGAATTTCAAATATGGCGTCTACGTCTCTCGGTAAAACGCACAGGCCGTGCAGGAGTTTCGCCCATACCACGCTTCGGGTGACCCGCGAGAGAATCTCTCGCGAATTAGTTCACGAAAAATCTTTTTTCGCACCCTCCACCGATCCCCTTTCTCTTTCTTCGAAGAAAAGATTGCGCACAGTTTGCAAGGAGGGCAGGTGGCTCCGTCAGAATGTTCTTGATACCGAGATTCATATATGTATATGATATCAGTTTGATCTAATCATTCTAGTCAGTAATCATGAAATTTATATGGAAATATCATAAATTGGAATCTTATTCTTTTCTTACAAGATTTTTTTATAGACTTTGTAATTCTCAGATTCATTTCGTAGCAAAAATTTGTTTCTTCTGTGCTTCTTTAGAACCTGTATTCTCTTGGTTTTTAATTTTAATTGTTTTTTTTTGTGAGATACCGATACCAAGAATGGTCGGAAGAGCATATTTCCCTCTTTTATTTCACGCGTGCGAATTGCATGTTTTGTTCCGAATATCTTTATCCGCGGGTCCCTCTGACGCGCGCAATGATAGAACGAATTGGTATGTTTCGACGAAGCTGTTTCTATTAACCCTAGACATACTCACTGGGGTGTTACGGGACCCCACGCGAAATTCAAATTGAGCCCCTGCCTTAGGAAGGTTAGTTTTCATACCGAGACCCTAACCATAATTCAGTTTAGTCATCCGGCAGTCGACCTCCGTCATTCAGCGAGTGCGTTAGATTCGTGCAGCAGCTGAAAACCGAAAAAGAAACTCGTTTGGGGTGTCCGTACACCCCAGTGAGTCATTTACGCTCGACATTTACCACAGTAAAGTATATTTCAGATTTTTTGTGAAAATCGGTAACGAAAAATTTATACACTTTATAGCACTCCCCGAAAAATTCTACCCCTGTTTCATATATAATTGTTTAAGATTCGGTCAATTATTTCATTTTTGCTGTTCTTGCATAGCAGCTGATTAAAACTTTGTAAAGTTTTTGTGGAGTTAATTTTACTGTTTCCATATACTTTTATAACTTTTGACTACCTTTCAAATAAATAATAATCGACAGAATCTGTTTTACTTTCCATTTCTTGCGATTTTTCCCATCCGACAGTTTTTCGTCATTTCCTCTACTTCAGATGTTCAAAGAAATATGTTTTTTTTAAGAAACAAAAAAATCGCTTACATGCCGTTGAAAGTTGTCTATTCGTCTTTCAAAATCCGTTGGAAATTTTAAAATCGGTGAATTTTATGAAAAACTACAGCATTTTTTATAAAAATAGTCATTTCAGCCCAATTTTTGGTTCTTTTTCTTGTTTTTCGAAATTTTTTTACTGTTTTTTTTTTACTACCGCAAATTGATGACTACTATCGTTTTCCCTATTAAACAACAAACAAAATTATCTATTATAAAGTTTTCTAAGAACATTCTGGAAATATTATACACGCAGTACAAGTTTGGGGTATCGTGACACCCCAGTGAGTCATTCACGTATGAGAAAAATAAGTGAGTATGTCTAGGGTTAAGGGCGGATTCGTAATATTGTCGATCGCCGTGTGAGAGATTGCGGGCCATTGAGCAACCGCTTCCCGTGAAAATAATGATCGAATGTCTCCGAGGTTCTTTCGAGAACTGTTGGTCGTGCTATAATTTCGATACCCTCGATATCTTATACCATCTTCGACGATCGTCTGAAGTCAAGGGCCGCGCGAGATGCAACCGATACAATTCTCTGAATATCTGAGAACCAACTTTTTTCACCTTTCACGATAGTCCGCTTGAATGCTTGATCAACTTTTACTTGCTCCTATCTCTACCATCAATCGCGTCTTAATTTTTCCAAAGTTACACTCGAATAAGTTGTCTCATTGCATGCATCTCTGAACTGATTGGAAATCCTCTCATATTTTACATTTTTCTCGATCTCTGTTTTCGTGGTGAGCAGATGTCCACATGTGAACGTCTGTGTTTACCGACGAAAAAAAGGAGTGGCCTAGTAACTTGATATCAATCAAAAATCCGGAACAGATAAAATCGTTTGATCGAAAGGCCACTACCGGTAAATCTATCTCTCTGTGCCAAATTCAGTCGTTTGCATCTAATACTAAAGGGAATTATATAAAAAGGATAGCCAGAATGATCGGAATGGAATTCCACGTGTTTCGAGCGGACGGAATTCTCTTTGCGCACTGAGAATACTGAGATCTTTATCAAACGAGCGAGATGTTGACCTTGCGCGTTGGCAAGAAAGTAATGACGGCACGTATTGCGCGTTTAAAATTCGCGTGCGGTAAACGCGTTGAGATTGACAGTCAAGGATACACGAAAGAAGCGATCCGGGCTGTGCAAAACAATGTCAATTATTCGCGCGACTGATTTCTTTCCAAAGCAATCATATAACTGAGTGCGGGACGAATCCTCTCCTATAATGTTTTACAGGAAAGAAATTTCCTGCGTCGCACATAAACATTTAGCCCTAATCCTTCTGAGGAAAGACTGTTATTTTCAAGAATACGCCGATGAACGCCGTGGAATGATGATTACGCGAATCGTAGGTGCGCGCAAGTGTTCCGCCTTGAGGTATTTTTCTATACCACCGGTGTATCTCTTTCTTTTTTATTACGCGTGATTTAAATTTCGCGAATTCTCAGCTCCTGCGCGCGTCCGACCTGTTTTCATTTCTTTTCGTTTTAATTTTTCACATCTCGCATTTGTAGATCAAGCGTTAATCGCGGCACGGACGTAACGCGTCCTTCGGAAGTCCGCACGTGCCGTTTCTGGCGGCCTCAAGGTCGCGATAATTCGCAAGGGGGAACGCAGAAACACAGGATCCTCTTGTGTACGAGCGACAGCTGGGAAGCAGGCAGTCAGGCATGCGGGGCCCCAAGGTCTCTCCTCCTCAGGGCCCCTATTACGCTCCGGACACGCATACCCACATACACGCGCGCGCGCGGGCACACATAGCCATTTACATACGATCCTGTTGTCGGACAAAGAGCGAAATGGTGCCCCGCTCAACCTTCCGGCGAATTCGCACACGTGCACGTACGTATATATAGGTCAAACTACGCAGCGGAACTAGCCTTGCTTCCCGGGTTTAAATAAAAAGAGCGCCGCTACCCGGGTCATTATAGCTTTTATTTCGCTTTTATTTTGGGATACGTTGAAAGGAGGAACTCAGCGGAGGCAAGGATTGATTCCCACCACGAAGTTGTAATACGAACCACCACGTGTTTGACCTTGCCACTAAATGGACCGCCTACTTGGTTAAACGGAGTTTTATCAATCAGAGATATTTTTATCGAATGACATATAGTTGCGTGTATTAACTCGCACGTTAATTATTCAATTATTGTTTTATTCGATGGTTCTCTATATCGTTTAGCTTCTTGCCTGTTTTTTTTTAAGCTCTTAACGCACTGCTTTAACAAGTATGTGCCGCGAGAGAACCACTAACTCTTCCTATTTCTCTTGACAAATGCGAGGATACGCCTACGTATACGGGGCAGACGCCTAATTTACCATTGGTGATTTTTGCTCGCGCCCCCACGAGAAATGTTCCGTCGGAGGGCGAAGCGGAATACAGAAAGAAACTCGTCGATGAATCTATATACACGCGTATATAAGCTCTTTCCGTATGACGTATAGCCGTGATTACTCTGATGTAGATCCGTCCGTCCATCCCGGGCCGATAACGCATCGGGAATGTACAGGGCCCTTTTCTTCTCTCTCCTCTCTTTCTCCATCTTTTTCCATCGGCGAACGCATCGATCATCGTTGCGCCCACGATTTTTCATCGGAGTCCCTTTACCAGAAAAAAGCCCATCGAGATTGAAAAGCCATTCCGCCGTCTGGAAATACAAAATGAATGCTTTTTGTCGGGCGCAGCAACGACCATTGTTATCGCCGAGATTCTTTTTGACGTAAACAGTCTGAACAATTAGTCTGGCACGAGAAGAAACATCATTTATATCAATAGAGTTCCGATTGTAACGTGGTTTGCGTGTGAAACGCACACTGTCACGCCTATTATAACTTTAAAAATGTATAAAGTTTTTTTACAGTCGTTGATTCTTGAAAGCAAAATTGTCCGATGCTCGCGTAATTGATAGTAATTTTCAACGGATCCGTATTGTAATTTTCCCCGGTAGATACTCGGTATATTAAAACTATGTAACAAGCACTTAACTTAACGAGCGACGGTTACTAAAAAGAGTTGCGAGAAACTCCAAGTTTACTTTCTATCCTAACGAGTTCCATTATCGCTCCAACACGCTACTTTATTATCGTGCGTGCGATAACCATTTCTCGTGGCACGCGGATTTTTCTTATATTTTCATGCGATGTGTGACAAAGTAAGGGCAGGGAGCAGCATCAATTTCCCTCGCAGTAAAATAATCTACCTGAAGCGCAAAATCCATGTGACAGTTACGGCGGACGTCGTTTTTTACCGGTGGTACCGCGAGAACGATTTCTCGGCGGTGATTTAGCTGATCGATTCAATTTTATGGGCAGTTCTTTTTTCTCGTGATGTCCCCCGCCCGCAAAGCGAAGCGACGGCCGTGCACCGACCGTGATAATACTCCGATGTGTTGGTACACCGGCGAATCGAGGGAGACTCGGCCATCCGGAAGCACGCGCCGATTCGCCTCAAATCGTCCGTAGCCAGAAATTATTGCCCGAAATTATACGTTTCGCGTGTCGGCTACGTCGATTCCGACGTGCCGTTTTATGCTACCACGAGGGCCCGGCGTCACCCCCGCAACCCCGTGCGCAACGGTACGCCACTCCTATGTGACGGCTCTTTCGTTCGAAACGAACCCTCCAATCTGACACGATCAGGCACGTGACTCGATACGGGCCTCATGAAAAACGCCTCGTTGAAAATTGAAGCGTCCTCCTTCTCCCGCGCGGTGCGCAGCTTGTCGAAAATTCTTGTTTGTCGATGAGACCACCGAACATCTGCCTTTGCCGCTTGGAGAACGCGCATGATTTCCTTCCGGCATTTGTTGTCCGTTTTCGAAGGTAAAATGTAAATGCCGTGTAACATTAATGCTACCACGTGTACGAGTCGACGATTACGAGCACGCCTCAATTTTGACAGGCAGGTTCATATAGCTATCGTTTATTCGAATATAAAAGCGCACGTTAGAAGATTCACGGCTTGGTATCACATTTACTGTCATCATCGTGCTATTCTTACGAGTTATCTCGGCGTTATATGCATAAGGAAGAAAGGAAGGAAGGGTAATGCAGCACGGAGACGAGCGCGGTAGCAGATATGAAGGTACATGACTTACAGGGGACACTCCCCGGGTTCCAAGATGGAGAGCCATAAGCCGCTCGTTTCCTCGCGAGAAAGATTCGAGGTGGAATCACCGTCAAAAGGCGATGCCGCGGAAGCCGTCGACGTCCCCCGAGATTGATGCCCGTAGGCGAATTTAAAAGTGACAGGGTGAAGGATCGAGGATACTTTCGAAACATCGAGGTAACATATTATATATAGGGTGATCCGTATTACGGCGAGAATCACAGAATCTCAGAAGGTAGCTAGATAAATGTAGGACGGTGTTTAAAATTGAAAATAATTGGAAGAGAACTTTTCCTTTTCCGCGAATAACAACTTTGTTATTCGCATTTTTTTTTTAAGTAAGTGCACCAAAGGATAATTCTGTTGACAAAAGTTCAAAAACTCGCATTTTATTAAATTGCATAAAGCGAATAATTGAATTATATGGTGATAAAAAATAGTAGTTGAATATAATATATGATAGTAGTTGGCTATCCGGATTTAAATAAATATTAAGATAATTGAATTTTTTAAATCCTATATTTTTATAATACTGTGCATTTTACAGATATATATTCAATAATAATTTAAAATTAAAATTGAATTAACCAAACATTAAATTAACCAAATTTGTTACCGCGTAGTTTATTCATTTAACTTGACATCTGTTCGAACAACGACTCCCGTTCGCACGCACGATTTAGATTTCGAAACCTATGATTACACGAACGAAATACGCCGGAAGACGTTTAGTTGTCTCACGAAATTGTCGAGGCAGCTGAAACCCACCGACTTGCTTTTTCTCAGATCCCCGAATTCAAGTTTTCCGAGTAATCTATACTTTGCAATCGGTATCCCCCAATTTCTACCGCCGGGCGACGATCGCCCTAGCGGGATCGCCACTATGATATATAGGTAACTCGTAATTACAAGCCATTCGCGTGCTAACAAATTTTTATTGGCTCACCGTGGCTCATTCGCTAGACACAAATTCTTCGTAAGACGTGGAAACGCCGCGCATTCTCGTGACGAGGTGCCGTATATTTCACAAAGTCGTATCCGTATCCTCGCATATCCAGGCACAGTTTTACCCCTGTCTCGCTTGATTTCTTTCGCGATTAATCTCCTCGTTCGACGGAGCCACCCCATTGCCGGGCGAGATACTTTCCGTTATGCCGGGCGTTTAACCCGAATTCGGTTTTAATCGTTTCTCCAAACGCGAGCTTGGCCCGCTTGGCCGGCGGCGAGATACGGCGTCGAATTCGTTCGATTGCTCACTTTCGTGCTCCGCGTGTTTTCACGGGAAAATCCGAGGAGTGAAATTATATGCCGCGTATTACGGAGCGTTTCGTTGCGTGCCGCTTCGATCAACCGCTTAAACGTTGTAATACAGAGGGGGAAAGTCAAGTATGAGTACCGACAATTACGTAATGAGACGCAAGCAAGAGAAATATCACGGCACGATGTATACTTATACCATTAACGTAATGTATCGTATCTCGCGAATTGCCACGGCACGAAAACACATTGTTGCGCATACGCATGTTGGAAACGTGCTACCGTATGACCGTGGAAGCGGTCCGTTTTCACGGTATATTAATGCGATTTTCACGCGATCATGACCTGTGCGACAGCGCGAACTGGTTTGGATGATTAAATACCGGGTGACCCGTTGAACCCGGGTAATTTTCGTCGGTCCGAAGATTCCGGAAGAGAAATTGGCGTAATCGTCCGATAAAGACCCCTTTAACCGGCACTGAAGGCTCGGTGGGGAAGAAAGCTCTCCTGGAAATTTTTATGCAAATGGAGGGGGTCTCTTTTTTTGGGATCGGTGATTTTAGTTTTTGGACACTGCCGGGCAGATCGGCCTCTCTGCCTCCTATCGAACATGATTGACAGCGCTATGTGGAACATGCGTCGTCCAACCCTGCTGTCAAAAGGAGAAGCGAGGGGAGGCGAGTTGCCGAGGAGACATGGAACCGAGCGCAAGAAAGGGAGAGAAAGAGAAGGGTAGCGGGACAGAGAGAGGGAGGACGAGCGGGAGGCAGTGCCAGCAATGGCGGATTGTCGAGGGTCCTTCAACGTTGCCACCCCAGTCATTACTTCGGCATTAACGGGGGATGATTCTCCTTCCCTCTTTCGCGGATTCACCGGTTCATCGAGTGCTCGAGAGGGCCCAGGAGAGGCGGGCACGCAGCAGGGGACTCCTCTCTCCGGGGCACGAATGTCGTGCAAAGTTAAATCGGCAGATTTACGAGTGGTTCTATACTTATCGCTGCCGATATTTCGTTATTTCGCGTCTCTCTGCCCGCGGGCTTTTTTTTTTTTTTTATATATATATTTTTTCAGCAACTTTAATAACGTGATGATGATGAAAAGTTTTGCAAAAGCGGGGACAAGCGTACGGTATAATTAAAGGAACATATAAACAGAACTATTATATCTATTATGAAACTTTTTGCTGTTTCCTTCCTTTTCTTGAAGGCTCTAAATTTTTTGTCTCTATAGGGTACATTCAAATGATACGTTTCATTTGCAAGCAATCCAATAGGTAGATCTCTTCTGAACGCGCAGTTACAAAACGTATAGTTATAAAGTTATTCATCAAATTTAATCTCGCTTGATAAGCGCCCTTTATTTTTGATCATGTATTGTTTCACTAGAGCCGTGGGACGATCGACACCGCTTGGGAAGATTTGGCTGCGCATATTGCGTACCGGATTGCCGCAGCTGCTGCGGTTTCCGGGCCTGATGGCCAGTTGGCCGAATTGTTGCCAAATTGCGTTCTTCCTTCCATTGAAAACGCACGTGGTAACGCATATGATTTACATGTAAAACGTATTTTCATTCTCCAAATTAATGTTCTCAATGCTGTATTAATTATAAACTTTTATCGGTGATACTTTTTCTGATAATTCCCACTTAGGACCAATAAAATATAATTTATAATAATATTTTGCATATATTTCAAAGTTGCATTAATATAAAGCTGTTATAAAGCCATAGATATTTATTTTTAGAGAGTTTTTATATACATATTTTATGTATAAAATATTATTTTATGTTTTATAATAAAAATATCGTTTAATGGATTGAAATAGGAAGAAGAATATAAAAAAAATAATCTCTCTGAATCGGATAGTATAATAATCGGAGAGTATCACTTTGAAATTAATCAAAATGCTAGAATTCTATGAAATTATATCTTTTATTTTGAATATTATCTTTCCAATTATCAAAATTAATATTTTATATTCTTTTTATCCCGATCTAAAAGACATTCTCGTCTCTCAAGTGACATTAAAGGCAAAATTATAAAATCCCTTGTCAGTCCTTCGTGGAAGTTTAGTCGTATCACTCATCAATCTACGCAGTTATAAGAGCGCTCGCTCACTCGCGTTCAAACGTCAACGGTCTCGATAGGTTTGGCTCGTTCTCCTTTCACAGTCTTCTCATTCTCTCGACGTGTACGTAACGAAAGAGGCACGATTAGTAACGCCGCTGCGAAGACGATGGATTATTGACCGGTGCAATAAAACGACGCCAGATACGCGCGAATATTTCGCAACCAGACGTCAAGCAAGGTCCTTGGATCCCATTCTGGACATGTGTTTCTGTTCCTTCGGTGGTAGCTACACGCGGTGGCTATAATGTTCGCAGGTGAAAGGCTGTGAAAATGTCAAATTGCAAACACGATTCGTAATAACTTCCTTGTTTAGCACTAAATTGATCGCGGAATCAATTATTTGTATATATTTTAAAGAATAAGAAAGTGCATACAAAAAATTCTTTCAAAAATCGTTCTTAATTAAGTACATATCCTTTTAGATTCGTTTTAGTTTAAAGGAATAAAAAATTATATAACAGAAAAAGTAAATGTATATTTAATGTATGTATAACAGTCAAAGAATAACAAGTGTTTCTAAATTAGCTGTAGAAGAAATGGAGTCGACAAGCTATGATATAAGTGGGCATTTCTGTGAGCCTCGATTACGTAATTATTATTGCGTGAAAAATCGAGAGAACTGCGCAGATATTCTCGGAAGTTACCAAATAAATACGATTGGCCTTGATCGGAACTCCGTTGGCCCATGTCAGTTATTACTGCGTGTGATCGTATCCATCTGATTACACAATCGTGTACGGGCCCATGCGATTTCGTTGACAGTATCGCCTACGCCTCGGCCGATAAGAACTCTACAAACTATATAAACTCACGCGAGTAGCCAACAATTTCATTTCGCTACGCGCTTGACACCCGTCGCGAAGATTATGAGTAGAAGAATCGAAAGTTTCAGAAGTTTGCTTAAAAATATTATATGATATTTCATATATAATGTGAAGTCATATACACACATACACACACGATATGCCATACCATATTATATGACTTGACAAAAACTTGTGACGTTTTTAAATTTTAAAGAACAAACACTTGAGATTGACAATACGGGACATAAAATTTAGTAAGAGTTAGATCTTCGTTATCAATCTTTTTTGAGCCATTTCGTGGTTTTAATATATACACGGAGAATAACTTGAGGCATTGTAATAACATAGAGACGTATCGAAAACTCGCGAGAGACGTTGAGCACGTTGTGAGGCATAAAATAACGTTTACCTGCGTGACGTTATATCGCTGATGGCGTTTAACGCTGCCGGATCGGTGCAATGTCCGCAGGCGGCCACCAACTAGTTCAAGGAGAGAGAACATTGGCTTCGGAGCCAAGAGTTTCACGCTCCGTAGCCGTTTATAGCCATCCTGCGTACGCTACTGCCACGATAAACTTCTCGTTCCTTTTTTTGTCTTTCTTTTTTCAACACTGTGCCGTTTTACTGTACTCTTTGCTAAAATCAGCCGTTTATTTCACTATTTTACGAGAGCGTAACATGCATGACTTGCGTTTTTGTTCGGCGGAAACCAACACCAAATTGGGATCAGACTTGAAATATTTACAAAAAGAGGAAAAATGATATGTAGGACTCTAAAACATTTTATTGCCGAGCATTATCATTTTTTTGACCAAAGTAGGAGGCTTGATACAGAAGAAGAAGTAATTACGGAGCTAATTTACAGGATCGGTATACGCCTTTATCGCGTTGATCAACTGTCAATTATTCATCTGCAAATTCTACAGCGTAGACGCCGTCGAATATGTACGCAAATATGTACCGGTTATACTGCCAACCATTCCCCTCGGCATGTATCACCGCAGGTGGAACCGCGGAGGAGCAAACGCGGTCGTGTTTCCCTGGCAACTGGAGAGGCGCGTTTGGACGCTCGGATCCGCGCAACGCGGAATCGAGCTCGTAAACCACGGTACGATCGGCTTTAACGAAAAGTCAGTGCGTCGCGACGTGTAATCGAACGCCGTTGGGATAAAAACTGACTAATCCCCGGCTCCTCGATCATTCGATCCCTCTCGAGGGGGCGAGGCAGCGACCATCACGTCAACTGAAAGCTCCGTCATACATTCTAATCCGTCGTTTCAAAGCGCGCACGAAAAAAAAAATGAAACGGATTTGATACCTTACGTACTACGTGGGTTCAAACAGTCGTAGGGTTCCTCTTCTCTTCGCTTGATGTCCGTCATATCTGATCGCGCGGATCGAGACGAGATTACCGTCGTGAATGATACACGGCCGCGCCGTGAGAGAAATCCTCCGTGCCCGCGTGTTTCCGTGGCAACCATAAACAGGCGCCCCGAAATTTTATTGGCGACCACTGTCGTGTCGCAGGCAGGTGGGTCACCCCTTTTACGATCCGCACGTGGATACATTGGGGGTTTCTAGCTACCTCGGTATTTTCGCAGCCTACCCTCTGTCCGACTCCTCTCATCCCTCCTCGAGCTTTCGTCACGGGCGCACACGCTCGCGTTCAGCATTTATCGGCCTCGATTAATTTCCAATGGATGCTCGTAAAGCGTTTTACTGGCTATCGTACGTGCCGATACAGTCGGCAAAAAGATATATTCGTCGAATACTGCGCTTCCGCTGCGATACGGCCGCGGATCTCGGAGAGAACTTCCTCGTTTTCTCGAATAGAAACGACCGCAATCTCCGTAATGGAGAGGAATCCGTCGGCATCGGAGGCGTTCTGGTCGCT